>NC_045600.1:78238343-78410843 GCF_009762305.2 Zalophus californianus | reverse complement strand
TTCTTTCTTTGTTTCTTTCTTTCTTCCTTCCTTCCTTCCTTCCTTCCTTCCTTCCTTTCTTTCTTTCTTTCTTTCTTTCTTTCTTTCTTTCTTTCTTTCTTTCTTTCCTTTCTTTCCTTTCTTTCCTTTCTTTCCTTTTCTTTCCTTTCTTTTCCTGAGGATCCGCTTTCTAACAAGCTCTCCAGGTGATTCTGATGGAAGATGATACATAAAACTCATTGTGAGAAACATGGCTGCAGGATATGGGGAGTCATTAGGGATTTATCAGAACAGTGATATAATCAGATATATGACATAAGAAGATAGATAGTTCCTAGAGAATAAATTGGAAGACCAACCCTAGAAAGAGGTGCATAATCCAATTGGGAAGCTTTTGGAGTGGGGCAGGAGAGAAAAAATGAGACACTGAACTGAGTACCATTAGATGAGAATATAAGGAAGAAGTATAAAAGTTTAACAGGACATAGTGGCTTACTGCTTGGAAAAGGAAGGAATCTAACATGACTTCATGTTTTCTGTTTTGGGCTCTGCTGACGATGATTATGTTTTTCGAAACAGCTTATATAGGAAGATGAATAATTTGGGGAATATGAGTTAAATTTTGCATATGTCGGGTTTAGTAAAAGTGTGGGCTTTGGGGTCAGATAAGCTGGATTTAAAGCCCTCTGCCTCTTAACTTCTGTGTGACATGGCAAATTGCTTTACCTCTCAGATGTAAAAGTGGGGGGAAAGTTCAGGGATTTTGATAAGTAAATCAGTTAATATAAGAAAGACTTTTTAGTACAGTGCCTGAAAGTGATTAACAAATGCCAGTAATATTAATAGCTACTGTTATTTTTAATGCCATTATCATTAGCCAGCTGGAGATATTCCATAGTCAGATGAAAATATCATCCAGGTGATTATTAAAACTTTGTTACAGATAAGGTCATCCAGAAACATTTGAAAGAACAAGGACCAAGAGAATCCAGGGGAATACGAATGCTTTAGTTGATAGATGAACTGGATGAAGCCGAGGAGTGGTCACACAGAAAGAAAGTAAAGCAGAAGATATTGTAGGTCAAGGGTGTAAGGTAGAGGAAGTTATCAACAGTGTCACATACTTCAGACAGTCAGGTAAAATAAAAGTAAAAAAAAAAAATGTCCACCGTATTTGACAAATGGGAAAACAATGGTGACCTTAATTAGAATGGCTTCAATGACTTACGAGGTTGCAGAGGGAATGGGAGCTGGGTGAATAACCAAAATGATTGTGTGGAAGGACAAACTAGGTGGTAGCAAGAAGAGTCATAGGGTGGAGAAACGCTGGGCTTTCTTTTTTTAAATGGGATGAGCATGAGCACATATCAAGCTTAGAGAAGCGATCCAGTGCAGAGAAAGAAAGTCAGAATCATTGTTGGAGGAGAGACTGAGAGGTAATGGGAAGGATGACATAGACAAAACAAAACAAACAAACAAATAAAAACAGGTGGCTTTTGGCCTTGGACCAAGGAGGGAAACTTCTTCCCTCAGCTCTGAAAGGAAGGACATAAAGAAGTGGTCAAAAATCCAGAAACTGGAGATGAGTGCATTCCTGTCAGAGAACAGAGTTTCTCCCCAAAATAGGGGAGCTCTCTGATGAAAGTGAAGTGGCTACACTGCGAGGCAGGTTAGTCATGAGAGGAGAGAGGTCCGAATTTGGAGTAAGTAATAAGGGACAAGGGAGTTTACCGGGGACCGTAACACCACTCCCCCACCCCCACCCCCCCAGAGAGGGACTGGCAGAGGCGTGGGAGGATCTGGGCAGAAAGTGTTTCACATCCAGTGCTGGGTGCTGGTTGAATAGCAGTTCTGAGCCCTGAACTGGTGACAGAAGAGGAGGAAAGATGAAGATCATTGGGGTTGAAGAGGTTAAGGAAAGGTGCTGACGTGTCTTCCACATGAATGAGGAAAACCTCTAGGACAGTGAACGGAATTGCTGTGGGAAAATATTCAGCGGTGCTTCTTTCTTCAGTGAATGCAGACAAGTGCCCTGGCAATTGGTAGAAAACATCCGTGAGGAAACACTGAACACAGTATAATGTAATGGGTGGCAATCCAAAAAAGACAGGAATTTCCGAATAAATGTAGAAAATCAACCATCTGGAAGCAACGACTTGACGTTTAGGAAGTTGACCTCTATTCTGCTTAGAAATACGGGAATCAGGAGAGACAATTCAACATGTTGTTGTTTTTGTTGTTGTTTTCACCTTTTCTTCTCTTCCAGTACATAAACCCAAATCTGAGGTTTACTTTCTGCCTCTCAACTTGGAATATCTGGCAATTGTTCATGTTGGCTCTCATCTTCCCTAACTTTTAATCCTTGGCCTATGTAGGTGGGTATTGCCATTCTTGTCATTATTCTTTGACACTCCAAATTAAGCAGGTTTACGAACTTGTTTATTTGACTGTCATCAGGAGACATTTTGCCTTTTGTTGAAAATGGGCCCGTTTGAGCAGGAACTGGGCTGGGGTTTGGATATGAACATTGGAACCCTAAAATCCCAACCATGTATATAGATCTCTCTCACGCTGTCCTTCTTTCTTTGCTTCCACCCTATCATCCTAACTTGTGATTCTTTTTGTCATTCTCTTTTATTATTTCCTGGACCCTTACTCCTTGTATAAATCAGACATCATTCTTAAATATTCTGAAGCCACACAGATGCCCCCTCTCCTTCATCTCTGAGCCTAGAATCTCTAAAAAAGAAGCAGCAGCAAAGACAGACCCATAAATAAAACTCTACTTGTCCGGGCACCAGGGCATCCAAATCCATTTGTATCATTAATTTGCCTTTGTGTCTTGTAAACCCAAATTTAGTTATATACTTACCAAGTTTTGGCCATGGCCTCCGATAACTCAAATTGTCTCCCTCAGTTTCCCCCTGTGGAAAAATATCTATCATTTTCCCCATCATTCTTCTGAAACTGGTAACAGATTTAATAGTTTAAGCTACTCTGTTAAAAAGGAAATATCTTTTTAAAGTCAAAATAAAGCTGGTGTGACTGGAAGATTGGCATCATTAAAAGCATGTTATTTAAGTATCTAAGATGTATGCAAAACATAAGTGGTTAAAATAATTTAAAATGAGTTTTTATTGTAAATTAGAATATATATACATTTAAACCCTACTTTTGAGTGAAAATTGACCTATTTGAAGGATTTTCTCATTTAGCCAACGTCTTTATGTCTTTATGTCTACAACATAAAGATAAAAGGAAGTATTTGTATTCAGGCTTGCATAAAATTAAAAATACATAGATTTGATGCATAGAAATGCACTTAGTAAAAAGTGAGGCTTCTTTCTGTTGAATAAAATAAAACAACGAATAATTCTTGATACGCATTTAAGAATATATTAGTAGAAAAAGAGTGTCTCAAAAACCTATTGTATCTTTTTTCTTCTTCCTCTTTGAGTAATTCAGGCAGGAAACCTCAACATTTTATTTGATTATTTAAGAGTTCCCTTTGGAGTCGAAGTAGATGGAGCTTGATATCACTATGTATAAATAAATAATTTGAAGGTTTCTATGTCCAGATAAAATTCTAAAATCAGATAAGTGGGTTTCATTTTATCTCTTGCTATTGTAGTGGTGGGAAGCCTAGTTTTTCCCTCCCTCCATGGCCTGTAGCTCTCCCAGTATTGCTCCCTCGGGCTCCCCTGTGGCCTGAGGGATGTATTTAGGATCTCATCAGCCCTTTTAATCTGATTGCCATTCTGCATTTTAATCTCTGCTCCTCGGCCCTCTCATAAATTGGGAAGAACTGCATCGTCTCCCCTTTCTCCCCACCTCCTAAACCACACTCAGTCCATAGCAGCACAGGAGTGATAAATGCCAGATTATAGATTTGCTTCATTATGAAAATGTGTTTGGTGACACTTTTCTTCTGACAGTCAACAATGTAAGAGTCAGCAAACAAGCTTATGACTGTGTGTGCCATTTCATATCATGATGGTTGTTAGTGATGGCTGCATGCTTTAAAAAAAGGTAAATGGAATTCATCAGTTCATTTCTTAATTTTTTTTAACAAATATTTGCTTAACACCTAAAATATGCCAGGAATTAGGCGAGGCATTCAGAAAACAGAGATGAATAAACATGTTCCCTGCCTTAAAAAAAAAAAAAAAAAAAAAAAAAAAAACCTCACAGTCAAGTAGAGACAGTCACGTAAATAAATTATTATAATAAAGTAAAACAGAAAATAAAGTATAAAATTCCATTTCAGCACAGAGGATGAATGACTAACAAGACTGAGAAGAAGCTCAGGAATGGTCAAGTTGGATTTCGCACAGAAGACAATGTCTGAACCATGTTTGAAAGAGGAATATGAGACAACAGAGGAAAGCCATTTCCAGCAAACATGCCCAGAAAAGAAGAAAAAATAACATAGTTACATACATGTCAATAGTTTGGCATATAGAGAACATAAGAAGAGAGTTGGCCTATTACTAGAATTGAACATCATAAACTCCTTTGAGGAAATAATGACATTTGTTTTCAGTATCACGATTTCCTCAACTTAGTCTATTCCTGAAGTCTCAGGGTAAAGCAGAAGGAGACAGGTATGGCTCCCAGAATCGTAGAAAACCACATCAGATTCATGATGCCTTCCAGGAACAGACAATGTGATCATCCAAGCCCAGTTCAAAGGAGTGAGTGTCTTTGACAAATAAGGAAAAGGTAAAGGTGATTTTTCTAAGACAAAATAAAATGTACATTATTCCTGTGTGGCCCTATCACAGCACAGAACAGAATTTGTAGGAATTTAGAGAACTGTAATACCTAACAGAACTCATCACCAAAAACCATACCACAAGCAGAATCATTCTTTCAAAGATCCTCGTTTCTTATCACACCGGCATTCTTCTAGAGCATTCCCACTGCGACCATTCTTTGACCTCACAGAGAATTGCAATCCTTTATCCTTATTGCTTCATTTCTATCGACCAACCCCCTCAGGAATTCACTTCCCTCCTTCAATAGCCCTCGTTCCAGAGCCCTTCTTTATAATGACTCTTTTGTAAGCACCCTCGATTCCCTGGGCTCTTTCTCCTTCCATCACATCCAGTTTGCAAACCTCACTGATGAATCCAGCAATGCATTTCCTCTGGGCCAGCATCTACGGAGCTAAACACTGCTGGGCAAAAATCTTACCACAGAGAAACTGTGATCATGATTCATTAATGGTCACCAGCCTCAAATACTCATTCAACACTGAGAGACCCGAGTGACCTCCCCCTCACCACCACAGCAACTATTCAACACCTTGTCCACGTCCCTCCTACTGTCCAACTCTCTTTAGTTCTCAGCACATCACCTGCTTCAGAGTTCCCTGAGGACATAGAAACCACATAATACATTCCACGTTATCTTCTCATTACCAGATCTACATCTGCAGTCATCCAATCGTCTCCCCTCTTACTATGAAGGAGGAGCCAACCTTTCTTTCAGAATTCTATCTGTTCTGCATCTCCGGTAACTATCCCCTTTCCTATTTCTTCCATGTCTCTCTAAGGGATCATTTCCATCAGCATTCACATACTCTCTAATAGTTCTCACATTCTAAAAAAAAAAAACAGTGAGAATCAAAACAAATCAAATTTCCTTGATTCCACATCCCCAATTAGTATCTAATTTCTCAGCTTCCCTTCAGACCCAAGTTCAATCCCACTCTCCCCGAGGCAATCTTGCTTACACCCCCACAATCCCAGCTCCTTCTCAGATCACCACCGATTTCTATCATCAGACCAGTTCTTGCATTACTCAACCTTTCAGCAATATTCAAATCCTTTCCCACCCCTTCCCTCCCGACATAGCCTTTTTGCTTCTTCAATCATATACTCTCCTGGTCATATTTCTATTCCTTTGGTTCTTCCTTCTCACACCCAAAGCAGAGCCCAAGGTGAGGACTGGTGTGCAAGTAGTTGATGTGAAAGGTGATCCAAGTGGGCAGGTGTTAGGGACTTAGTAGAATAAGAAAAGCAATAGAATTGTGTTATCAGGGTCCATGTGGTAGGCCAGAGGGGTAAAGATATTAATTCCTCTGAGGCCTCCTGAGGAGTGTACAGCACACTTCCCCTTAATTGTCCAAAAGACTGCTGTTCCTTCCTTCTTTACCTATCGTTTAATTTTTGTGGTCCTCAGAACTCAGTCCTGGGCTGTCTTTTCTCATCAATTTCCTACCCCTTCCCAATAATCTCAGACATTCTCATGCTGTATGTGGCACCCAAAATGTTTACAACTAATAGATTTTTATCCGCCACATAGATCACTATTCCAAGTATAGCTTTCTCCATGACTTCTCTATTTGGAGATTCATCAGGCATCTCATATTAAGGATCTCCCAAATAATCCCTTGAACTTTCCCCATTCCTGCCCCAAATCTGCTTCTTTAATTTTATCATGGCTTAATAAATGGCACTTCCATTCACTCAGTTATATGCAATAGAGACCTGAGTCATTTGACAACCCCATCTTCTCCCTTCCTACATCCAATCCAATACCAAGTTCCACCAATTGTACTGTCAACTTATATCTAAAATTTGTCCACTTTTTATCATCTCATTCCTCATCTAGACAATTGCAAGAGTCTGCTTCCTTTTCTGTCTTCCAATCCACTTTGCACACAGTAACCAGGATGATCTTTCAAAAGCAGATATCAAATTTTATACTCCTCTGCCTAAAGGATTTAATTGTCTTTCTATTCTCTTGAAGTGATAACAATTTGTACCAGTTTTCTGGGGACACGTCCTGTTCTCTGCCTGTTGTCCTAGCTTAATTATCAGCGGGATCCACTTTCATTCTTCAAAGTATCCCATTTTGGATGATAACTTATATGGTCACCCTACTCTTAAATACAAAATTCCCGTATGATTTACTCCAACCTCATCTCCTGTTATTCTACACTAGCCAACTTGAAGGCACCAACCATTCTCTGCTTCAGAGTCCTGGCACGTGGTTACCTCTGAGAACAACGCGTTCCCTCTGAACTGTCTGCCAGGCCAACTCCTACTCTCTCACCAAGAGTCCACTTAAGGCCACAGGTATATAAAACAGGTATTTCCTAATTCCATATTATAAACCATTTCTCCCAGGATGCTTACTTTTTCTGTATCTTCTCCCTTTCATTCCTAGTGTAATTATAAATTTATTTGTATCCCCACTGTATAGTAAGCATAAGGGCAAAAACTCCTATTTGCCACTTAGTAATGTCTATTCAAGCACAGCCTGGAGCCCTTGTGGGTGTTCTTTAATATTGTTGAAAGAACAGAGGACAGGGGAGAGAGAAATACCAGCCAAGGCTTTTTAATGCACCCATTTTTCTAAACCTGAACAAATACAAATTGTCTCATCACTCTGACCTACTAGAGCGCAATGAAGATGTTGAAAGAAAATGCCAACATAAGAGGTGCGCATAAAATTTTCTCATACTTTGTGAACATGAACAAGACTGTCTAAACACAATGGAGACAAATTCCAGAGAGGCAATTGTTGGTAAAGAGGGGGGCTTTACTAGCTCTCTCAAAACAGGAAATTAGGTGAAAGAATAAAATACTTAATGAAAAATTCAGCTCAGAACAGAAAAACATTCATATGAGAATATATACCAAATTAGTTCTCTCATGACGGATCATAAATTGATGCCATTTTAGAGCCAGAAGGACCGTACATGTGAGTTAGTTCAGTTCTATCATCTTGCAGGGAAGGGAGTTGAGACCCAGGCAGCAGAGGTAAAATGAGCAAGTCCACAGGAATGAATGGTCTCCCATATTTCTGTATAATGAGACAGGTCTAGGGCAAAAACACTTGTTATTTTACTAGTGGCTAATACAAAACCTAGTTAACATGTACTACTTAAGAAATGAAAATAAATACACTGGTCCTATAAGAAGATAGCCTTTAGATAATCTTTTACATCAAAAGCTGTCTTCTTCACCCCATCAGTCTCCTATCATGAAGAGATTAAGACATTGTAGTAAAAAACAAACAAAACAAAACAAAAAAACAAAAAATACATGTTTGTATTTATAGATCCCGGTTGGCAAAGGTGAATTATTAAATTACATTTCAGGGCATTCTTTTTAATGAAATAGAGTATCAACTATTGTCATTTAACTAATTAATTATTTTGTTTTATTTAAGTAAAATGTGTTCTTAGGTTTCTCCTCTTTGACAGGTTTTATTTTTCACTCTATAAAGCGACTAGCTCTGTGTCAGTGATTTTGACAGTGAACTCATAAATCCCTTACTAAGTTTTAAGCCTTCCAAAACGGATACATAGTTCACAGACGGGTACTTGCTTTAAAGAATTCTGTTCTAGCCTCAGATACTGGATACTTTCTTTACCATGTGAAAGTCACATATCCTTTTACAGAAAGCTCACACCATTTGTTTTTCAAAACAAACCAAAAAAGTCACCCATCCATCTCCCCACCCTGAACAGAAAGGTCATACCTATTGTAAGAAGTGTGCCTTCCATGGATGACCCGCATCATTGCCTCGCGGCTGCATGAGAAGCTCCAATGACAGGATTAACACAAGGGCGTGTAACACTGCTCTATGCCAAGATAAATATCCCATTGTAACTTCTGAGAATGAGGGGCCAAACATTTTCCTCACCGACATTCTATGCCCTCAGAAATTCCTCCCTAAATTCTTCTGACCAAGTCCAGATTTATTGGCTCAGAGAGCTGACATATATAATGTTATTTGTTTGACTGTAGAATGTAAATATGGCCTGTTAACTCTTACGCTGTATCTCAGCTTTAATAAATATGAAAATTATTTTACATGTTTAAATATGAATATTAAAGAATGCAAACATTTTTAGTGTATGTTAAAAGAGCATAATTTCTATTCAATAAAAACACAAAGAGCCTCCATGATACAACAAATGAACGGAATGGAGAGATAGACATGGAAAAAATTATTTACTCATCAAGACTCTCCAGTATATGACGTTTTTCCAAGCTGGAAAGCTTACCGTGCAGAATATTCTCCACCCAGAAATGTAAGCCAGTATTTAGCCATTATGGAAACAATGACTTTGAAGGCTGCGAAGAACCCCATGTGAGGTTTTCATTACAAAGACCTTATTTTAGATATGTCAGGTCTGACTTGGAAATGGCAATTACTTTTATAGTTCAGGGCTTGACATTTTTTCTTAGGTATTGTGGCTTACCTTTTTGGGGGAGAGGGGAAAGTAACTAATGATGCCCTGGAAACGATTAACTTAAAAAGAAACAGCTAAGAGTATTTGATCCTCCTTTGATGAAGTGTGAACACTAGACCCCTTTCCCCCATAGTGGAACTGGACTAAGCTAGCTCTGAGGGAAGGAAAGAGTGTAAGTAGAGGGAACGGGAGGAAGGCATTTGTCACTGTTTCTTTATCTCAGAGAAGCTATTTCAAGTGATCACTGGTGGGAACTGCTGATAGTCAATCTCATATTTTCACTCCACGTTTGACATCAATGTTGTCAATACGACATAATCGTCTCTGTCAAAAGCATCATTCATTTCCAAACTGCAGAGTTATTTACAGTCGTGTCTTCACTCAATGTAACACTACCACTCAACACTCAGCTGTCCCTTCTCTGTTTTAAGTAAACGTTTGGGCAGACTTTTAAAGAAGCTCTATTTTAGGTTAGGCTAACAACCTGAAAATGAACCCAAAGAAAAAAAACCTCTTCTCTTGTCCAAATACCATTTGGACAAACGGATAAAGTTTTTCACAAAAAACTGGCATTTCAAAATGAGTTCTGTTTGGTAAGAGACATGGTGCTGAAAAGTGACATTTATAATGACAGCAATATGGATCCCCAATAAGAAGACGGGGTTGTATTTTGCTCTAATTATAGCTGTTTTAGATGGGTGTGTGCATTTTTTAAAAATTTGGAATCAATTATAATAATGTAGCTTTCAGTTAAGCACCTACTCTAAATCTCTGTTTACAAAAACATGGCTGATATGAGTCTTTGAATACAACTATGCAGCAAATATTATGAGGAAAACTCCGTCTTAGGCTTCTAAGCACCCAACTGAATAACTATTCACTTCATGCCTTCGATGCACCCAGCATGGCGCTAGGAGCTATATATAGCAAAAGAGAGAACAATGGCAATGTGAAGGAAACCAGGGCTATTGGAAATGAGGCGGTGTTTTAAAAAATAAATTTACATGTCTCTTTCTTCTCTTATGTCAGAGAACACATTTTGAAATCCTTGGTATAACCAGAACTCTCTCTTTCCAAGAGGTAACCACCATGTCCTTTTATTAGCAGAAGACATGATAATAGCTAAAAAGAGGTGGATGGAGTTTTGAAAACCAGAAGCAGGTTTAAAGCTAATTGGACAGACAAACGGAATTTTGGTGGTCTAATGACTTTCAGAAGCTATTTGTCCTTAGTGTTCTTCCCAAGAAAAATATAAATATCACTATCTCAACCAATGGGATTCCTTCCTCTTAATATGAAATACATCAAGTATATACACTGAAAAATAAATCAGGCATTCTAAATACATTTTTATTTTAGAGAGAGGGAGAGAGAGAGAGGGAACAGGGGGAGGGGAGAAGGAGGAAGAGGCAGAGGGAGAGGGAGAGAGAGAATCTTAAGCAGACTCCATGCCCAGCACAGATCCCGACGTGGGGCTCCATCTCACAGCCCTGAGATCATGACCTGAGCTGAAACCAAGAGTTGGATGCTTAACCGACTGAGCCACCCAGGCACCCCTAAATACATTTTTGTCATCTGAACAAAATGAAACTTGGTTTACTTTGAAACCAGTTCATTTTAAAATAGTAGTACCTACTACTTACTGTGAGCCTACTGTGTGCCAGACTTTTTGTATAAATGATCTCATTTAGGCCTCCCTCCCGACCATCAGTTTGTTACCATATAACTCCCATTTTATAGATTGGTCAACTAAAATGGACAGAGGTTCAGGGATTTTCTTAAGATTTTGTAGTTACTATTAATGGTGGTATAGCCCACCTTACCATCAACATAAATACTATGACTTTTTCATGGGTTTTCTCATTTAATTCTAGCGATAGGGGCTATTAATATCCTCATCTTATAGATGAAAAAAAAACCAATAAAAATCTTAGGCTTTGAACAATTTGTGTTGTAAAAGATCTTACTTAACTAGTTCATGATTGATCTGGGATTTGAACATAGGTTTTGTACTGAAAAGCCAGTGCTTTTCTCATCTAGCCATAATCCTCCAAGACCAAAACTGGAACTTGAAGCCATATCTTTTGTTTTTAGTAAGTGCACAAATTTCACTTTACCTCACTGTCCTAACAGAAGCTTAAGAACATCAAAGTGGTTGCTTATTGTCCTCATTTCCCTCTCTTGTGATTTGCTTTTGTCTCCCTTTTCTTCACCCCATGCTTATGCAAGCCAATCCAGGACTCCTGGACTCTCCATTTCATGAGAATCCTTCCTTTAACTTTGATGATCAGATGGTTTCTGGGGCCAATGCTAATGTTTGTTTTTCACTGTAGTGTATTTTACCATATTTCCCCAGCTTGTTCTATAGCACCTCTACTACCAGGAGATCAGGCTCCTAAGAACGTGGACCATGCTTCATGCGGACTGTACCATACTGTAACTTTCTCCAGTGGGTGTCAAAGGATATTATTCCTAGATATTCTCTATAACTGGTTATTTTTAAGAGCCCTGACCTCAAAATCTCTCTCACTGCTAAAGTAGATTGCATTGACTATAGAGCCCCATCTCCTTTCCTCTCAACCTCTTGCCCTTTTCCCTCCCATTTTCCATGTGGATTGTTTTTTCTGTATTTCATTTTCTTTTCTATTTCCACATGTGCATTTTGCTCGATCCCCATCCATCCTTATCCTGCTTTTCATGAACCCCATATCCACCATTTTCTTGCTCCCACAGAATGAAAATACCTTGAGTCCCACCTTTTTTGTTATGTACTCGCAGTTAAGACAACCAGAAACAATATCTCTAGCTACAGAGCAACTCATACATAATGATAGATGTGAGTTGTTTTTAATAAACACATCTTTTATCATGATTATTACTGTCTTCATGCTTGTCTATAATTATATGTGTTATGCTCTGGTTCACCTTCCTACTTCTTATGTTCTTGATTAACATTAGAAAAATAAAAAGTTAAGTTAATAATCATTAGTTATTGAATTGTCACCTCCTCACTCTACTTATTGACAATAATTTGGAAATAGCAAACATCTCGTCTGATTATTAGGCCATCCATTTACCATGACCTGGGGCCACTTCGAAGTGATTAATGATGTGTGAGTTTGCCGCAATATTAAAAAGATCAACCTGAACCTTAACTCAAAGCATAACAACATCTTTAGAGCCTTAGAACAATTTTGCTCATTTGTTTTTTTTTAATTTCTAGATGCCTACAATCATATAAGTAAATCTCTATTACTTCTTAACTTTGAAAAAATAGGCTTAAATAATGTATATAAAATTCAGTATCTATAGTTATTATGAAGATGTGTAAGTCTTTTGAAATTTGTTAGCAAGTGAATAGCAGCCTGGGATAAACACACACACACACACACACACACACGCATACAATTCCAAATGAGAAAATGGAAGAATTCCTTTTGGGGACAATTTACTTCTAGGTATTACAATTCTATTGGATATTGCAGAGTCCTTCTTGAGTTATCTCTTTCATTTGAATAGTAATTTACAGTCTGCAATGCATTTTTAAAAACTTACTATATCTCACTATTTCCTGCAAGGTAGCTAGGGCAAATAATGCTAGAAGTGGACTGATATTAGGGGATATTAAATGGCTTTTCAAGGTCATGTACTAATCTAGGGCTTAAACCCAGGTGTTCTGATTCCTACCTCATTTTTTTTCTATTCTACCATGCTTACCTAAATATTAGATAGATACATACTACTTAAAGTGAAAATTAAGCTTTAATCCTTTAAACAAAAACATTTAAAAAATTTATCCATTATAATCTATTTGATCTGGTATGATAAAAGAAAGGAACATTCTGATTAATTTTATTTTCTGGTTTCCAACTTTCAAAAATTCAAACCTGGAAAAGATACATTTGACATCATGGGAAAATTTAAACTTTAATCCAAAGGACGCTTCAAAATCTTATAGTACTTGAAGGTTATAATTTTTTCCCATTAATTTCTACCGTTTTATAGAGAGAGTGTCAGCTAAGAGATTTCCAACTAGAACAGTACACCAAAGCACTTTTTTTTTTCTATATGGCATTACTCTCTAGCTGTGTCAATAAAAATACACCACAAAGTAATAAGGTTTTTTTTTCCCCCTCAGAGCAGAAATATTTTAAATGCTTGCACATTTTGACACAAAAAGCTTTCAATTATGTGAGAGTACTTTAATTTTTCTAAGTAAGCGCTGCTTCCTCATTAAAATAATGATTGCAGATATTTTGAAAATATACTTTATTATGTTTTCAGATGAAATATTTATTTTCAGTAATCATCACTTCCACTTTTGAACACCAAGATCTTAAATAATTACACATTTTTTCCAAATGGCCATAGGTATTGAGTGAAGAAGGCGAGAAAGAAGAGGAATATGGAAGCTAAAATGAGTCATAAAATAGAGAAGAAAAGCTAACCCCACTAAAGATGTGTTTTGTGGTATGTTAGTTTACAACTGATGCTTACTGAATTACCACAGACTTAGTGGCTTAAAACAGCACAAATTTATTATCTTATAGTGCAAGTGGTTCAAAGTTTGAAATGAGTCTTATGGGGCTAAAATCAAGGTGTGAGAAGAGCTATGTTCTTGTAGAAGCTCCCATGGAGAAACCATCCCTTGCCTTTTCTGGCTTCTAGAAAAGCCTACATTCCTTGGTGTGTGGCCACATCACCCCAACCTCTGCTTTCACTGTCACACCTCTTCTGACTCTAACTCCCCTGCCTCCCATTTATGAGGACCCTTGTGATTATAATGGACCCATGGCTGATAATCCAGGATAGTGTCCCCATCACAAGGGCTGTAACTTAATCACATCCACAAAGTCCCTTTTGCCATGTAGGTTTGGAGGATTGGGACATGGACAGCTTGGGAGGCCTTTCTGTCCATCACAATGTCCATAAAACATTACAAATTTTATTTTTATTTTGTTTTAGGATTTTATTTATTTATTTGACAGAGAGAGAGAGAGAGAGTGCACAAGCAGGGGGAGCAGGAGAGGGAGAAGCAGACTCTCTGCTGAGCAGGGAGCCCAATGTGGGGCTGGATCCCAGGACTCCAGGATCATGACCTGAGCCAAAGGCAGATGCTTAACCGACTGAGTCCCTCAGGTGCCCCAAAACATTATAACTTTTAAATCAACATAGAGATAGCGGCGTGTTTGAAAAGAAATACTCTTAAGTGGAATTGATTTCTTTAAATAGATATTGGAATCTGGGTAGGAAAATATGAAGTGCTAATGCTACATGTCAGTTGTTTTTTAAAATACTCTTCATATGTGATTAGTAAAGCTACCATGTGAAAGGAGTCTTCCAAAGTGGAAGTGTGTGCTTCCCCTTATAAAGTAGCATGTAAAATTTCCAGATTGTGAAAAAGTGTTTTGAACCAAACGTGTACCGTGGAATATGTTAATAAAATGAAGTTTCCAATTAAAATTGGCATTTGTGAGTCTCTTGCTCACACCTACTACAAGATCAGCTGTGACCTCATTAGTAACATAAGTGGTGAGGAAGGCCAGAGTGTAATTTTTAAACTGGTGCCCAATCTAACAGTGTCCCCATGAATGAGGAGTTAAGAAAATATTGTGCCACCAAAATGAACTGAGGTAAGGCAAACTGATTTTTCCCTCTTATTCAAGCACTACCTCATCCTATGCTTTTAAAGTTACTTTCGATAACACCTAGAAATTGGGCAACTAAAATGACTTTTTTAAAGACTCTGAAACAAATAACTTTACTATTTAAAGACTTCAGTCAACATAGATCAATGGAACAGGACAGAGATCCCAGAAATGGACCCTCAACCTTACGGTCAACTAATCTTTGACAAAGCAGGAAAGAATATCCAATGGAAAAAAGTCTCTTCAACAAATGGAGTTGGGAAAATTGGACAGCCACATGCAGAAGAATGAAACTGGACCATTTCCTTACACCACACACAAAAATAGACTCAAAATGGATGAAAGACCTCAATGTGAGACAGGAATCCATCAAAATCCTAGAGGAGAACACAGGCAGCAACCTCTTTGACCTCAGCCGCAGCAACTTCTTCCTAGAAACATTGCCAAAGGCAAGGGAAGCAAGGGCAAAAATGAACTATTGGGACTTCATCAAGATAAAAAGCTTTTGCACAGCAAAGGAAACAGTCAACAAAACCAAAAGACAACCAACAGAATGGGAGAAGATATTTACAAATGACATATCGGATAAAGGGCTAGTATCCAAAATCTATAAAGAATTTATCAAACTCAACACCCAAAGAACAACAAATCCAATCAAGAAATGGGCAGAAGACATGAACAGACATTTTTCCAAAAAAGACATCCAAATGGCCAACAGACACATGAAAAAGTGCTCAACATCACTCGGCATCGGGGAAATACAAATCAAAACCTCAATGACATACCACCTCACACCAGTCAGAATGGCTAAAATTAACAAGTCAGGAAACGACAGATGTTGGCGAGGATGTGGAGAAAAGGGAACCCTCCTACACTGTTGGCGGGAACGCAAGCTGGTGCAGCCACTCTGGAAAACAGTATGGAGGTTCCTCAAAAGGTTGAAAATAGAGCTACTATTCAATCCAGCAATTGCACTACTGGGTATTGACCCCAAAGATACAAATGTAGTGATCCAAAGGGGCACATGCACCCCAATGTTTATAGTAGCAATGTCCACAATAGCCAAACTATGGAAAAAGCCAAGATGTCCATCAACAGATGAATGGATAAAGAAGATGTGGTATATATACACAATGGAATATTATGCAGCCATCAAAAGGAATGAGATCTTGCCATTTGCAACGACGTGGATGGAACTAGAGGGTATTATGCTAAGTGAAATAAGTCAATCAGAGAAAGACAAGTATCA
Organism: Zalophus californianus; assembly: GCF_009762305.2. Lineage (NCBI taxonomy): Eukaryota > Metazoa > Chordata > Mammalia > Carnivora > Otariidae > Zalophus > Zalophus californianus. The sequence continues at coordinate 78,394,753 of NC_045600.1, read as the reverse complement.
TATGATCTCACTGATATGAAGAATTTGAGAAACAAGACAGAGGATCCTAGGGGAAGGGAGGGAAAAATGAAACAAGACTAAACCAGAGAGGGAGACAAACCATAAGAGACTCAATCTCAGGAAACAAACTGAGGGTTGTTGGAGTGAAGGGGTGTGGGAGGGATGGGGATGGTTGGGTGAGGGACACTGGGGAGGGTATGTGCTATGGTGAGCGCCATGAATTGTGCAAGACTGATGAATCGCAGACTTGTACCCCTGAAACAAATCATACGTTATATGTTAATAATAAAATATTGACTGTATTAAGAAAAAAAAAGACTTGAGTGAAAATTACAAGATTATCATCATCATCATCCTCATTTTATTATTATTTCACCCCAATTCTCAATTATGACTCTCTAGGAACTACCATATTTGTCTTTTTTGATAATTCTATTCTTGAATATTTTGAATTTTGTCTTATCTTTATGTGTGTTTCCCTTTGTTCTATTTGTCACATGGTACCTGACACACGATAAGCAGTGAATAAGTAATATCATATGGCAATTAAATGAGCTAAGGCTTTCTAAGATTCCTAACACAGTGCCTGACACTGATGTGCATTGATTAAATAGTAGTTAATGAGGATTTATGGATGTTGAAGAATGCCCTTATTGTTGCTCTGGTAAGTCCTTAGATACACATGATTGCAGAGTCAAAGATATACCTTTTCACACGATGCAATTAAAAGCTTCCATAGAACTTCTATTGCATAAAGGCCACAGTTGGGCTTAGAAGAAAGAGAAGAGCATGAGGAGTGCTAGGTCTAGATCGAACTGGCCTAATGCAGTACTTTGAGATCTGGCAATGTAAACAGAGTGTCATGGCCTTGTCATTAAACTCTGGAGACATAGATTTCATGGTTTCTGAGTTGGGTAATAACACAGTTGCCTGCCAACTCTTATATGCAATCTCCCAGTGTTGCACAATCATATCTTCCTGCACAAATGCCAACTACATGGCAGCTTAATTTTAATCATGTAAATTTGGACTTGAGATGTGCTTCTAGGTTTACCAGAGATTTTTCCTGGTGACAAATAATTTATACTCCCTCATACGTTTTACCCTTGTGGGCTAAAGGCCAAATGTTCTAAGAAATGCTGCCCAAGAGCTGGTCTTACTGTTGCTCTCTCTGTATTAATGTGTGTGTATATATGTGTATGTATACATATAAACATACATATGTATGTATTTTTACTCACACATATATACATAATACTTTTCAGTCCTGTCCAAATATATGCAGCACTTAAGATAGCTAAGCCAAAACCACATTAAAAGAGAATGAACGTCATCAGTGCATATGTCAAAATGTCTCTTGTAATTAATAAAAAGTTCATTTAAAAAAGTTAAAAAGATCACCTTTGTTTTATTATGCTAAGTTCTCAATATCATATTCATTTTCCTTATTTAGATTGATCACAAACCCCAAATATTTTGAGTAGCCAACTTGAAGACGTGCATTTCTCTTCAAACGTGTGTAAAGCATTTTAATAAAAATTTCACCTGCGGACACGACCATCTACTCCCATTCTCCGTAAACTCATAATTAAAGCAAAAAGTATCATTAAAGTATCATTTAGATACTAACCTAAAGAGAGAATAACCACCAAACAGCCCCCAAACATCAGTAATATGAAAATAAAAAATCATGAAAATTCTTTTCACAGCTGCCGGGAGGAAACTGAGAAGTGACGCTCCGTGAATGGTCTTACTTATATCAGAAAGTTTCGTGCATGTGTTTAGATCTAAAAGCACTGGTCTCTTAAGTCTTCGTTCAAAATGTTTTTCACCCAATCGTTCTCCACCCAGGCATGTGGAAATCACCGTGAAGCGAGGAGCAGGTTTCAAGAATCACTTTCAGCTACAGAATCCAGGCTTCGCGATTCATCTTCATGGCAAGAAAGGAAAGAAAATTCTCAAGTACCTTCAGGGGTTTTATGGGTACTCTTGCTCAACTTAGTCTTTCTAGTCTTCATAAAACAAGAACACTGTAGATGACATAGTGAAGGAGTCAGTTTATTCCAAACGCTGGAGGGCTTCCTCTACCTTACCTTTTTACAAGTTTACCATTTTGGAGTCATTTGAACGACTCGTTGGCTCAGCGGTGCAATATTTTTTTAAAGTTATTTCTGACCGTAACAGACACTTTTAGACCTGCAGTGATGAGCAAGCCCCAGAGGCAAAATACAATAAAGATTTAAGGGGCTGTTCAGCACTGTAGCTTCTTTGTGGAGGAGAGGAACAGAAGTGGGCGGGCTGGGCTGGTGTGTGATGATTTCTGACAATGCTGGCATTTGTTTAATTTTCAATTTATGCCAGCACTTTGGGACATGGAAAGTATGATCCCAAGAAAGATAAGCTTTTATCTAAGACATGAAAGTATTTTGCTATTGTTTCCATGCTCTTGTTGTTCTTTTTAGATCTGGTAAACAAAGTGTGTTCGCAGCAGATAAAATATCCAGAAACAGAACTCAAACTACCTCCATTATGCCCACACCAGCCCCTTGTGATGGGCTTCCTGTGCATGTGCAAAAGATGAGATACACCACATTCTATGTTTCGATTATTTTCTCTGAATAAAGAAACCCCAGCTTATTCCCTTATTACACTGTTTATCCTATATGATAAAGGAAATGTAATCTATTTCTTGTCATAAAACTCTGAATTTACTGCAATACTATAAGAGATATGTTGCCTGTCTCTGAAGGCATCCATCATGGAAGTGTTTGTGTTATCCTTGTTGGTTTTTCACCTTACTGGATATATAAACTGGATTATAAACAATTGGGTTTAGCTTTCATTTGAGAACCATAGAATTTTAGTGGGTCCCAGGCTCAGCCAAATATTCTTTTGTGGATATGTTTAGCAGATCCCTTTCCTCGTGAAAGCAATTAATGTGAATTTTCTTATACCCTTCCCTCAAGAATAATAATGTTAAAATAAAAGAAGGAAGGAAGGAAAGAAATGCATTTTTTATATTTTATATATAAACACATACTATTGATAATATACACATACATAAATATGTATACACATATGCACACATACCTAGCAGGTGGCATATTTATTTTTTCCTATGTACATATACCCATATACGTATGCCCTTTTGTCACATTTATTGATGGTCTTGTGGACTGTGGCACCCTGACAGTGACTGCCCGCATCAGACTAGAAGAATCTGAGAGCGTGACAATACACTGGCAACTACAGAAGCAGAGCTGAGGAGCGAAGGGGTCCTACAATCACACAGAAGCTTCTGCCCACCACACTCTCTCCTCTTACTCTTCAACCTTTCTTTGTCCCCTAGCGACCCAGTCCTGTCAGCCTGGAGGAAGAAAGTCTGGCCTACCTGTCTTAGAAAAAGAATGTAGTTTCTTCTTGACACCTTGGTGTCCTACTAATCCTAAGGATTTCTGTCTTTTTTTGTCTTATAATCAAGCTCCTGGAAAGATTGGTCTTCGTTTGGTGTCTCCAATTTCTCACCTCCTTTTCACCCTTAACTCTCAGTAATCTGATTTCTGATCCCGCCAACTTTTGAAACTAGTTAATTTTCACACTGTCTTCTAGTGTCATGTGTATATTAATGTGTCCCCAAGGACTTCATGCAGGTCAGTCCACAGGTCAATGATCATTCCTCATCTTACTTGACCAGCAGCAACATTTGACGAAGGTACCACTTCCTCTTTCTTAGAATACTGTCTTCAGGCTGCTTTTGGGATGTCCTACTATCCTGGGTTTCCTCCTGCCTCAGTAGGGGTTTCCTTTCAGTCTCCTTGCCAGGTTGTTCCTCACCTTCCAGACCTCTCAACCGTCTAGCGCCCCAGACTCACTCAGTCGACTTTGTTTCTTTTATATCTGCATTACCCTTGGCGATCTCATCCTATAATGAGGCTTTAAATATCATCTGAACATGGATGACTATAAATTTAGATTTCCAGTCTGAACCTCTTATCTGAGCTCCAGATCAACCAACATCTCCATTTGAGTGTCTAATGCTCATCTCCATCTAACATCCCAGACCAGGTCCTTAGCTTCTTCACTCCCCCACACCGTCTCAGTTACTGGTGACTCTTTTTCAAAATACATTCCGAGTCTAACCACTTCTTTCCTCTTCCCCCTCTACTATCCTTTCCAACCACTATCATCTCCCTCCAGGATTATCACAATGGCCTCCCAGCTGATTCTTCTGCTTCCAGCCCTTGTCCCATTCAGTCTATTTTAAACACAACAGGCAGAGTGATCCTGCTGACATGGGAGTCCAATCATTTCCTGGTCCTGCTCAAAACTCTAGGTTTTTCACCACAGAGTAAAAGCCAGAACACCATGGCTTACAAGATCCTATGCTATCTGGCCTATTCTTCACTGCCTCCTACTAATCTCTCCCTCACTCTGCTCTAGCCTCACTGCTTTCCCCTTGTCTCAAACCTGCTGGGCAGGTTCCAGGCTTGGGGCCTTTGCACTTACTATTCCCGCCTCCTGTTATCATTCTTCCCTTGACATCCACATAACTCACTCCCCTGCCTCCTTTATACAAATGTCATCTCACTGAGGCCTTCTCTGGCCAACTATTCAAAATTGCAAAGCCATCCTCCCTATACCTATAAAAATCTACTTTTGATGTATTTTAAGATATTCAATAGTTATCTGTCTCCCCACTTCACCCTATTCCTACTAGAATATAAACTACATGAGGGCAGGGATTTGGAGCTGTGACCTATGTCTACTGCTGTAACCCCTAGAACAATTATTTGCCTGGTATACAAATGAGGAAACAAATACAGTCATGAAATCTGTATTTCTCAGATATGTAATTTCAACTAGATATTTGGTATCCAAACGTATGGGCGACTGCTGCCTCAGACATAAATCCGTAACTAAACTCATCAATTCACCCATGAGCTCAAACCCCAGTTATTACCAATGACCAGTTAAGAAACTACACCAAGCCCTCAATATTTTTTTTCCGAAAGAGATCAAAAGATACTCAATATTTTTTTTTTCCTTGCCTTGAATCTCTACTCTGCTTTTCATCCTACCTCCCTAAGTACCCATTCATAGTCTCCTTCTGCAGGTTGGTACTTGTCTTCTGAACACCTACGAAATGATGCTATTTCCTGCTCACCCTTGAAAATTTGATTTTCCTGCTAATTCCCCCTCACTCTACTACCCCACTCCCACATACCTGCACATACAACTGAGCACCCTGGGTAAGCACTAACACATCTACCATATTGTATCAAGAGTCTCTTCTCACCACTCAGATTCCCCCATAGATTATAAATTGTGCAAGGATTATAACCACATCTTTGCTTATCTTTATTGTCTTTGGAATCCAAGGCCCTAGCAAAGAACCATATCCATGTTAGGTGCTCAATAAATTACTGTCGAATGACGAATGAGTGAATGGATGAAGGAATAAATGAAGAAGGCAAGATTCCAAAGAATATTAGAAGCAATGGACTAATGCTTTCTTGCATACTCTGATAGCTTTTGCGTGCTTTTATTGGAGTATTTAGTAATACAGCTTACAGATGAAAGTCAAAGATTCATGATCACATAAAACATGTCTTTATTACTGAAGCTAGCTGGAAAGCAAATAGACTAAGTTAGTCTGACTTGAAGTTATCCAGTGAAATTCTTATGTCTATTTTTGCAATTTTCTGGATAAAGTGGCCTCGTGGCTTTCGCAGCAAATTTATAGTGAACGTAGAAATACAATGCAGGCCAAGTTGGAGTCCTTTGTGTTTCCGCATTAAATGGAGTTTAAGGTGGTCTTGAATCCTGGTCAATGCCATAGAGTTATTTGCTTTTTATTCCCCCATTTGCTTTTTCCCCCCTCTATACTTCACATGAGAAAGCTCAATATTTAATCAAATTACCTTCATGAGAAAAAAAAATTACCTTCATTGGCTGTATTTTCACTTAAATGAAACAGAGGTGAAAAAAGATAATAGTTCTAGAAATATGCTGTTCTTCCATAATCCACATCACCACCTGTGGAAATTGTACAGAAAACTATTAATAAATGAATCTGATGCTGTGGCAGTAAAACTCGCTCTTATTAGATCTGTTATTCATGTTGCTTCCAAGCACTGTATTCCATTCCTTGTGAATATTATTATTAACTTCCATAATGTACGGCATCCATATCTGTAGAGTTCTAAAGAATAATACAAGAATATAGATGCTATAAATAAGTGCAAAAAGGAAAGTTAATTGGAAGTCCATTATTAAAAAAAGAGGATAAAAAAGAGAAAATTTTCCTATTATTTTATATAAATAGCATACCCATATGATTTAGGGAATGGCTACATTTATTGATCAGGCTTATCATTATATGAAGTGTTCAGTGTGATTATACATTTTCTCCTCCATGGTAGGAGATGCATAGATTTTACTTTGACTTTGTTCTTTGGGTTTGGAGTTTTGTTTGTGCTGAATTGGTTTAAAAAAAAAAAAAGACTCTTTTAAGGAAAGAAACACATAAACTTAAGACTCTTAATGTGATGTTACCTATAGTGCTTTGAAATATCGAGATGAATTTGCCCTAAGAACCTGAAGACGACCTTTAACTTTTGTCTGTATCATGTGAAAGATGAATTGTGTGAAAAATAAACTATTATGTGCCATTTATAGCACGATGAGAATTATTCCCAAAGTAATTTTTCTAATTTTTGAGTGGCATCAGCTGCCTAGGCAAGGCTAAGGGCATTAATTACAGAGAAGATGCTAGGGAGGAATACTTATGTACCTTTCATTGTTAGAGAACCTCATTTGGGAGTTAATATCAGTCCTGTCTCTAATACCATTCATCTGACACTTGGTAAATGAGTTGTCAGTAAAGGTGAAAATATATTAATAGTGCAGATCACTTGAAATGGGTGCTCTTATGTGTTTTACCAGAAAATTCTCCCTTCAGTTAACTCAATATCTTTTCTGACACATTTTTGTTGCACTAAAGTATCTTTTATAGTGTGTCAGAGGTATGAATACTGATAGACCTTCTCCTAAAGTGCCCCTCAAGTTCACTGCCATTTGCTCATTAGGTTTGCTTTTTATTGCATGTCAGAAAGTGCCTCCTTTTAAGCACCTACTAATAAATGGGAATTGATGAGAACCTTATCTCCAGAGCCAGCGGTAAATTCAAAGGTCTTAAATGAGGAAGTCTGTGAAGCATCTAAGACCAGGGCCTATGCCCGTGGATCTTGATCTGGCTTACAATGGATAGTTTATTTGATGTTAAGATTGAAGAGGCACGTATTCCTAAGCAGTACTTGAAGTTCGAAAATAGAAACAGTTCATTTCCCGACTGATAAAAGGACATAATAATCTATCTTTTTAAAGATGTCTCTGGAATCATTTTCAATTGCAATTTATTTATATAAACCACACAAATTGTAACTTTGCAGGAAGTGTTAATACACTCTTTCCAATGCTAACATAAAATGCATAAGGTGAACATGGCAGGAGTAGGTGAAGATGGAAAGACAAGAAAATGGCAGTGGTTACTAACTGGTGATGGGAGCAGAGGGCCAATGGGCATGGTCACTCAGTCTCTGGAAAATCTGCAGAGGAGGCTATAGCAGTGGAGGCAGGGGGATGGGACAAGACAATGACATCTTTGTCTCAAGTATGGGGCTGTCTTGGGCTGGGCATGATCTGGAAATCCCACTCTGAGCTACCTGGCTTTGGGAAACTTCTGAAAAGCAAGAGCACCTCTAGAAAGCAGCTCTTCAGCTCATGGGGGTGTTGCTGAGCTGGTCTTGAGGAGCTCCTATTAAATGGGAAAAAAATACAAATTAAGCTTGCTGATGATATGAAATATAGAGAAAATGTTGGCTATGTGAGTTCCAACCATGGCAGGTTATAGAATGCTGACTCAAAGAAGAGACAGGAAATCAATAAGCCAGAAAGATATAACTACCCCATGACAAATCACTGGTAAGAGAAGGGGAACCTAGAACCCTGAAAGTTTTTCAGAAATTCTGAATTAGTGTTTCCTAGTCCATTTATTCACCACCTTTATTGGTTTTGCCATATCTACAAAGTATTTTTAAATTAGCATATTTTTTAAATCAATGCACTTTTTTTTACTTAGCCTTGTTCTGTGTGATAATATATGTGATATACTCGTTTGATCCTTTCTCATATGTATTAAAATAAAAACATTACTGTTAAAACTACAAATTTAGGAATCTCTGGTCTACTTTAAAACTTCTCATGTTCTGCCATTGGTACAAGTCCTGTGCTTTGGGAAGTTCTATTCTAAATGAGAAAAGCCAAGTATCTGTCATAGATTTTAGAGGGGACTGGTCACATCAGGGACCAGGGGAAGGGACTTAGTATTATTTGTTTGTAATTTAGGCCCTGTCAACATTCAGAAGGACTTAAAATTAAGACCATTTTAAGTATTCAATAAGACTGTTAAGGTAAAAAAAATATATAAATACCAGAACCTTGTAGAAAAAGAAGCAAATCTACTGTCCCTCCAGGCTAAAATAGTTACTATGTTGAATTAAATTTATCTCTGTGCTTTCTGGAAAGGTCAACATGATATCCAACTCACTCATGGGCTCTATGACCTCTGTTGAGCCTTGTTATCTAAGGGAGATACCCATATGGAAAAAGAGAGTATTCTTTTTCTATGTTAAGAAACTTGGAAGTTTCCTAGAATTTCTATTGAAAATCCACATACCCTGACATCAGTTTCAAACCTGACAGATTTCACTAACAGGAAGAGTGGGAGAGCTGGATCTGTCAAGGTGAGCAGTATGTGTGGGAGTCTGCGAGGCTTGAAAAGGGTTTGCCTGACAGAGGTGAGAGTGCATCTGAGGTCTGATGTCATGAATCTGTGGGCAGCTGGGACTTCTGTGCCACTTATTCCAATCCCCTATTGCTCTATAACAAACCACCTTCAAACTTAATGGAAGAGAAACACACATTGATTAACATTTCTTTTTTTTAAGATTTTATTTATTTATTTGAAAGAAAGAGAGAGAGCAGGAGCAGGGTGAGGGGCAGAGGGAGCCCCCCCCCAATGTGGGGATCAGCTGAGCAGGGAGCCCAATGCGGGGCTCGATCTCAGGACCCCGGGATCATGACCTGAGCCGAAGGCAGATGCTTAACCAACTGAGCCACCCAGGCAACCCTGATTAATATTTCTTAAAGACTGTGAGTTGACTGGGCTCCTCTGGGCAATTTTCACTTCCGGTCTCTCACATTCTTCTAGGCTGCTGTCCCCCAGGACTGGAGTCATCTGAAACTCAACTGAACTGGATGTTCTAGATGGCACACTATTGATACTAGCTGTCATCTAGAAGCTTAGCTGGGCTGGAGCATCTAGATATGTCTTTGTTATGTGGCTTCAGCTTCTCACAGTATAGAGACTGAGTTTTGAGAGTAAACGTCCCAACAGCAAACACTCCAAAAAGCAGGAAGCAGAAGCTGCCAGGCTACTTAAGGGTTATGCTCAGCACTGACACACCATCACTTTTTCTGTGTTCTACTGAATAGAAACAATCACAGGGGGTCACTCAGATTCATAGAGTTTGGGAAAACAAACTCTTAATGAGGGGATGGCAAGGCCATAATGTAGAAGAGTATATAAAATGGGAAATACTAACATAACCATCTTTGAAAAATATAATCTACCACATCCTCCAAGAGCCTTCTGTGCTCTGGAACCGAGGCGGAAACACACACACACACACACACACACACACACACACACACACACACACACAGGAGTAATCTGGGTTTGGGGATTGTACTTTAGGAATGGTGCAAACTTGTGTAGGCAGTGATTCTAAGTTGTAGTGACTTTGGCATGTAAAGAAATTCATTACGTAATATGGTGACAGGAAAGAGCCCCAGACTAATATTCAACTCCTGGCCCTCCACTTGATGAGCTATGTAGCCTTGGCATAGTAACTAGGCCTTATATCATTGCCTCTACAAAACAAGAAGTCAGGGTTGGATGATTTATGACAGCCCTCCCCATTCTTAATAATTAGGAAACTATGAACTCTATGGTCATTCACTTGTTGTGGGACATGGGGAATGGTATGTTGAATGAAATGCTCATAAATTAAAAGAACACATTTGGATCAGGCTTGGCTTTCTGGGGATCAATAGTTGACATTAAATACTGTACAGAAAGTTATTGATGGCATTGATTGTTAGATTAGTCTTTTGGCTCTAGAGTCCTAGAAAGGCATTTCGTAATGATCTTCTACAACATACAAACTTTTAAGTTTTTTTTTTCTTTTTTATATTTTTCCTTTTAATCTGAAATCTGGCAAGTAGTCTCTGGCCTGCTCACAGATTTGGAAGTTGATTATCCGTAATCAGAATAATCACTTCTTAATATTGATTTGTAAATCAATATCTCCGTTTATTTAAAGTGTTGAAGTAGGAATAGAGTATACCCAAGTCTTTGACTGTGAAGGGCTACATGGTATTAAATTATATAATGTGTATCTCTGACAGACTAATATATGATAACTGAGCCCAACTGCATGTAAAAGAGGACCACGCCAGTTCATATGCTCTCTGCTTTTAAGAAAAAAATATGAACAGCACGCAGACATATATCCTGGGATCTGTGCAGGCGCTATGGGAACTTGGAGCTATAGTCAAGGAGATGTGTTCTCTCTAGTGTACAACCTAAGCAATGTCTGGAAAGCAAATGTGAAATGGCCAGGATAGAGGTTGTAGAGGAGCTTAGCATAGGATATAATCCTTGATAGCTCTTTGTATAATGTAAATTTAACAATAATTGCAAGTTTAAACAATAGAACCAATTTACTATTTTTTTTTTTTTTTTTTTTTAATAAACAGCAACCAAGAAACAACCTGGACTTCTGGGGCTTCCCAAATAAAACTCCTGAATGTCGATCCATCTCACTGCAATCATGGAAAATTGTCCCCTCTCTGAAAACCACCCCTCATTTATTTTAAGGAAAATGATAGAACAAACTGTGGCATATTCCAAATTCTCTACTGATGTTTTACAGAAATACAACTGTCCACTATCAATGAAATACTCAATGAGTGACTCTTAGACACAAGGCATTGTTCTTGAAGGCTATCAAAGGGCTTATTCATTCATGCTTCATTTTTTTGCCTGTTCAACAAATACTTTGAGTACTTACTCAGTGCCAGGCTCTGTTTCCTGTGGCAGAAGTCACTGGTTTTCTAATAGCCATATGCCTCACCCCCTCACATACACACCCATCTATAGACACAGCTTGGTATTAATGTTAAAAGCACCAACTCTGGGATCAGACCGCCTGGATTACAGTCCTGGTGTCACTATTGTCTAATTGTATGACCCTATTGAAGTTCTTTAACATCTATAAATTATAGATAATAATGGTAACTACTTCATATACTTGTGATGTTTAAATGTATAACTAGTGGAACAGTGCCTAGCACAATGTAAATGCTATATTAGCCTTAAGCTATTATTACTACTAATAATAATAACAATAGGGGTGCCTGACAACTCAGTCAGTAGAGCATGTGATCTTGATCTAAAAGTCATGGGTTTGAGCCCCATGTTGGAAAAGATTACTAAAAAATAATAATAATCAATAATAATAATAATCATACAACCACAACTAACAAACTTTTGATTTTGTTCTAGTATTGGTGGCTATGTTCTTCAAAGGAGAATAAGTCCCAGCCCAAAGGTACACACTGACTTTGGTTGAAATCGGTCAGGTAAACTCTATTCCTCTTCTCCATAGTTGTTTTAGAATTGGGCACACGGTGCCATTCTGTCCAGTGAAAGATGAAGACATTATTGTTTGAGGATATAAGCTTGAAGTTGCTTTGGGATATAGAACAAATACCAGCATTCTGAGGATAAAGATAAAAAGGAAGGGTGCAGCCACTCTGGAAAACAGTATGGAGGTTCCTCAAAAAGTTGAAAATAGAGCTACCCTATGACCCAGCAATTGCACTACTGGGTATTTACCCCAAAGATACAAATGTAGTGATCCAAAGGGGTACATGCACCCCAGTGTTTATAGCAGCAATGTCCACAATAGCCAAACTATGGAAAGAGCCAAGATGTCCTTCAACAGATGAATGGATAAAGAAGATGTGGTATATATATACATATATACATACACACAATGGAATATTACACAGCCATCAAAAAAAGAAATCTTGTCATTTGCAATGACGTGGATGGAACTAGAGGGTATTATGCTAAGCAAAATAAGTCAATCAGAGAAAGACAAGTATCATATGATCTCACTGATATGAGGAATTTGAGAAACAAGACAGAGGACCATAGGGGAAGGGAGGAAAAAAATGAAACAAGATGAAACCAGAGAGGGAGACAAACCATAAGAGACTCTTAATCTCAGGAAACAAACTGAGGGTTGCTGGAGTGGTGGGGGGTGGGAGGGATGGGGTGGCTGGGTGATAGACATTGGGGAGGGTATGTGCTATGGTGAGCGCTGTGAATTGTGCAAGACTGTTGAATCACAGATCTGTACCTCTGAAACAAATAATGCAATATATGTTAAGAAAAAAAAAGAAGAAGATAACAGGAGGGGAAGAATGGAGGGGAGTAAATCGGAGGGGGAGACGAACCATGAGAGACGATGGACTCTGAAAAACAAACTGAGGGTTCTAGAGGGGAGGGGGGTGGAGGGATGGGTTAGTCTGGTGATGGGTATTAAAGAGGGCACATTCTGCACGAAGCCCTGGGTGTTATGCACAAACAATGAATCATGGAACACTACATCAAAAACTAATGATGTAATGTATGGTGATTAACATAACATAATAAAATTAAAAAAAAAGAATTGTCTTTCAATATCAGGGGAACGTAAATTCAAAATGTACATAAAGATAGGTTATTGTTCTTCAAATTGAGCAAATATCATTTGCTAACATAAGAAGAAGCCTCAAAATGAAAGTTTTAACTCTTTAGTGAGATCATCTTAATACATACTCTAAATTAGTTCATATCACATTAATAAAAAGTTAATTTTGTTTAAAAAGAATAAAATAACTTCCTTTGACTAGATTTCTGTCAACTCCTGCCCAATGCCCCAAGTACTTTATTGATGAGAACTTGGTATCCAGTAGTTCCATCTTGAAAAAACTACTTAGAATTACAAAGGCAAATTGCACAGAAGTAATTCTCTCTTTTCAGGAAGAAAATATACATTGAATATCTAAATCATGTGTTTAGGATCCAGGCAGTACCTTGAAAAAACTAAGGTACAATAAACCCATGGATACATACCATTGAAAGTTGTCCCATACCTGATGGAACTATCAGTCTGTATAGTCAGATCACACATCTGAATTAGTGTTGGGTTATCGAGTTCTGAATCTTGGGTTCTAATTCTCTATTGCCTTCATCATTTACCTGTCTGATATGGTCATCTCCCTGTCTGCCCTCAGATCCACTCCCCACCTTACCTCACTCTGGCTATATCTCAGAGAATTACTTTTTCCAGTCCCAGTTACCAACTTCCAGCTAGGTTCAGCTAATAGAAGGCATTGGAAGGAATTTGGAGGGTGTATAAAAGGAAAAAAAAAATCTATATATTTCTCTGTCTCTCTCTGTCTCTGTCTGTCTCCTTCTCCCTTGGGTGACATGTATGATAGCAACTGGGCCTCCTCTATTACTCCAAATCAGGCCAGATATCCCTGCCTTACTGGTTCCAGCTACCATCAGGCAGACCTGAAGTGGTTTCCGCTTGTGAATGTGGCCCCAGAGCCAGCCAGCTTAAGAGTGATGGTGCTTTTCTGTTCTTGCTAATATCTGAGTTACCCTACTATCATCTGTGTGGCTTCTCAGCATTTCCCCATATTCAAGTTCCTCCTACCTAGAGTAGTTACTGTACCAATCTATATTTAATCTTGACTTCTCCCAGGGACTCTCCTTTTCCAAACATCGGTGATTACTCCATCTTTCCTTGTATTCCAGAAGTGACCTACATGCCCCTGATTTCATGTATTCCCTAAACAAGGTCAACGTGGTTGAAACACAGCCTCACTCTATAATACAAGGGTGTGATTAATTGGTGGTTTCATTTGATCTATGAATAACTATGACAGACCAAGAGGGTGTCAGAACTTATATAAAAGCCGTGTTATAATGACCTGCCCATGTAGTTTGCTTAACTATATATGACAGGGCTTTCATAGAGAGACTTTCAGATATAAGCAGCAGAGAAACTTTTGACATAAAATGCCCCGCCTAAGAAAAGCCACAGCAAAGGACATAGGGAGGGAACCACTGAAAGGCAGATGAAGGGTGACAGAGTAAGGGAAATTATGTAAGAGGACAACCTAGAAGTCAGCTTAATCTAAATCTCTGAAAAGTCATGCAGTGTTAAGGTTATCACTGGTGGAGAAATTGAGAGATTGGCAAAAGGCATTTCAACATATCCACATATAACGCCCAGTATCACCATATCATCTTTCATTTTTACGGCCTCTCACTTAGCACACATATGCCTCTCGACATTCAATACTTAAGGAGAACTCTGTGGGGGACCACATCTTTTATTCTTAATCCTTTGAGAAACTGCAGAGCAGAAAGACCTTGCTCCCAGGCTCCTGTCTTCCCGACAGTGAGGAGCTGCCGGCAGTCCAACAGAAAACGTTATCAGGTAAAGGGGATGTTTTCCTTAATGGCTTTCCTGCATTTGATTCTGCATATACTGTTTTGTCTTTGAAACATACCAAGAGATGTATGTAAGCTGTCTGGCACTTGGTGCTTTTATAACAACAATTTTATGTAATGGGAGTTGCATTCTCTCAGACCTGGTATTCCTCTCTCCAGGCAGATGAGATCATCAGACACATTAGCCCAAGCTCTAGTGTCTGAACTAGACTAGGAAAAGCACTCTGGGCTGTGGATTTCCTGAAATCAAAGTGTCAACTCCCTATTACGTATCATGGTGGGTGAAGCTCCTTCGCTCAAGAACAGGCTGGTTTTACTGGCTTGAGAAATAATTAATATTTAAGAAGGCGAGTCATTTCATCCCCCCCCCCCCCACATTTGGAAGGGCTCATACTTTGGAATCTTTGGAGTCAGTGCTGGGAGATGGCTGAGGGAGGGGATCATTGAGGCAAGAACTTGAGAGAGCATGGTGGGGACTTCTGGGTTTGTTTTCCAAACCGATTCCCTGATTTTAAAAGTGACAGTAAAAGAAATGGGGCTTAAGATGTGTTGTCAGTTTCCCATCGGAATATGTACACAAAGCCAAAGTCTGGTGTACAATGTGGCAATTTTAGGAACTTCTTGACTATCTCTATTTCTCCATTACATTCTGATACCCAATTTAAAAGCCTCTTTAGACCAGAAGGATGCCATTTAAGGGAAAGAAACAGAAAAAGAAATCCCCTTTCTGGAATATATTATTTCCTTTTGAAAACAAAATTGTGTTTACTTATAATAAAAGCATAATGGTAAAGTTCAAACATGTTCATATCACCGCTTTGTATTTTGGTAATCATCAGGAAAGAAGACACAAAATAACCCATTATAATCACACACACACACACACACACACACACACACACACACACACACACACAGATTTTTTTAGACATTTCTGATGCAGAATAGTTTAAAGATGTACGTCCTGGCAGGGTCTAAAACTCAAAAAGGAATTGTTCCTATGTGGAATATCAGTGATAATTTACCAGGGATAATGGAACCTTTGTGTTAATCTACATATAGAATATAAGTAATTATAGCATAGATCTTGAGAGGAAGCATAAAACTAATTTATGCTTAGAGATCTGGGTTCAGATTCCATACTTCTACTTACTAGCTATGCAACTTTGGATAAGATGTTTCATCTCTCTGAGTTTATCTTCCATGGAGGTCATTCCCGCCTCACAAGCTTGTTTGAGTAATTAAGTGAGATCAGGTAAGAAGTGTGCTCGCTCATAGCCAGTGCTCACTGAACAACCCTCCTCTACCTGTCCTTCCCCTCCTACTTTCTTATTTCCATATAGAAATCTGGCACCTGGGTGTCTCAGTCAGTTGAGCATCTGACTCTTGATCTCAGCTCTGGTCTTGATCTCAGGGTCATGAGTTCAGGCCCCATGTTGGGAGTAGAGCCAACAACAAAAAAAAAAAAAGAGAGAGAGAGAGAGAGAAAATCTAAATGCTATTGTTCGAACCATGTTCCCTGAAATACGTACTTACAAAAAGCAAAATCAAGGCTATCACTGGCTTATAAATTAAGAATTTGGTACTTGTTCCTTCTCATGCCCCAGCCATCCAGTTATCTCCCGACATAAAGCTTCTCCAATACCCTGAATGCCTATGACTATTAGTTCTTTCCCAATACCTAAAACTTCCAATAACAAAAGTATTACAAAGAACAGTGCTAACTTTAATGTTCAACCAAGACAGAAGCAAAAGGCCAGAAATCCCTTTGTTTTCCATCATGCCTTAGAGTATCCTAAAATGTCATCATATAGCTAGTATCCTACTCATCTAATAATAAGGCTCGCTTTGAACCTGTATGTGTATATACAGTTGAGTTTGTCTTTAGGTCTACTCCTGCCTGATTTTGTTCTGATAGGCAGAAACCAGATGAATAAATGACGTATGGGGCTGACTATAGATGCGTGGATGGCTGTGCACATTGGAGCCCCGGGGTGCAGGTTGCTTACATATAAAGGAAGAATTTCACCTGAAATAGTGTAAAAATAGATTGGTCAAAAATATTAGAATCACAGGACTTCAGACAAAGTAGTTCTTATTTATTTACCAGCCAGAATGGTAGGTATTTCTTGGTTACTTCTTAAGCAAGTAAGGAAATGAGCAGAAAGATGAAGATAAGAGTCTTCTGGAATCTTCCTATATTTTTCGGGTCTCACTAACATACCTAAGTTAGTCCTCTCATCCATAGATTAGACATCCTTTTACAGAATTTGCAGCTATCCTGAGGTATATCTGAAAATTATAGGAGTTGACATTGAGGCTTTAAATGTTGACTAATGCCCTTTGTTTTTGTTATTGCTTTTGCTATTCTAAGTTTCAAAGATGAAATTGAAAGACACATCTCTAGAGCTTTTGATCTTAGAATTCGAAAGGAATATTAGAAAATTGCTTTACCATTCCTGGGGAATAGTAATAACTGATGTAGGCACCATGAATAGAACCATTTATTAATGGAATATTGCAGATATGAAGAAATTTTACTCTTCTAAGACATCTTATCCTGAAGTGATATCTTTATGACAATATTATTAAAACACAAAAAGGTTTTGATTTTGTTTTGCTGATATACGCATGTACGTATATACACTGGGGGAAGTGGGCAGGTGATATATACAATGGGAGTCTATTGATCAATTGCTATATCTGATGCCAGAAGACCAGTATACATGATCCTTCTTAGGTACTCCCCACACCCCAACTTAACTAGTTGCTATGGCATTGGTAGACATAGCTCAAGATAATCAAAGGGTATCTACTGGTCTGCCACAATGATGCATTTAGAATTCATCTCTCTATATCATGTTTAACAGACCAAATGAAGACCAAAAAGAAAAAGTTCTACTGCTATTTAAAAAAACAAAATCAATTAAATGAAAAAAGTTATTAATAACAATATTGTCCTAACCTCTAGTACAGGAGAATTTGAGTTAGGGCAGCCATAGTAATCTTAATAGAGCAGGGCTGAGCCTACCAACTACACACACACACGGCTCACCAGACTACTTGCTGTTTGCTGATCCCATGAAGAACATACGAGTGATACAACTGGTAGACAGATCAGAATCAAAGGCAGAGCCCTGAAATTCAGATTCTGTTGGAGAGGAGGGTTTCCTGAAGCATATATCAGGTCTTTCCATTTTATAAGGCAAAATTTGAAATTTTCCAGCACACTCAGATGTAAGACCAAGAGACAATAAAGCTATTCATTACTTTGGGCGTGAATCCACCTGTTTCTAGAAGAACCTTAAATTGTCATTGATTTCAAAACATGTTCAGTTTAAAAACCGAATGCATTCTTTTCGTACTTCTGTATTCTCTTCTAAACTCAATCACAAAAGTGAATCTTTAGCAAAACTGGTTCAGGGTTAGCAAAATACCAAATAGGATTTGCCAAAAGTTATTTTCTCTTACATTTTTTTAAAGATTTTATTTTATTTTTTTTTTATTTATTTGACAGAGAGAGAGACAGCTAGAGAGGGAACACGAGCAGGGGGAGTGAGAGAGGGAGAAGCAGGCTTCCCACGGAGCAGGGAGCCTGATGCGGGGCTCGATCCCAGGACCCTGGGATCATGACCTGAGCCGAAGGCAGATGCTTAATGACTGAGCCACCCAGGCGCCCCTTTCTCTTACATTTTGAGCCTCTGCCCATTCTGGGGAAAACACAACCCACGTGTCTCTAATTCATTCACAATTAATAAAATGAAATATTTTATCAGTGGTCTGCTGTCCAAAAGGACTTTTGAGAAACTTGAATAGTTTTCTTTTCTCTCTTTTTTTTCTATGTCTATACTCATCTGACTCTAAATGATTTCTTTTCTAACTAGTAATGCTTCAGTAGTAAGAGACTCCCTTCACTTTGGACCTGGAAAAATGGGTACCCTTTTTTTCTCACTTTTTATCAACAAGTATTTCTGACCTGATCATTTGAATGTAGTTTTAGGATACTTAACAAAATCTGGGGGCACCTGGGTGGCACAGTGGGTTAAGCATCTAAGTCTTAGTTTCGGCTCAGGTTATGATCTTGGGGCTCTGGGATCGAGCCTCATGATGGGATCTGTGCTCCGGGTGGAGTCTGCTTGAGATTATTGAGATTCTCTCTCTCCCTCTCCCTCTGCGCCCCCACTCATGCTCCGTCTCTCTCTCTCTCTCAATTAAATAAATAAAAATCTTTTAAAAATAAAATAAAATACTTAACAAAATCTTGCTGAATTATGTTTTTTGAACGTTAAGCAGGGAAAACAAAAGAAGTCTGAACATGGTAAAGCACTTCCCAGTTCAGTGGTTTGTGTCAGAATAAAGATTAAATAATCACCACCTTGTTCTTCTAGTATTTGACTCTACCTCAGATAATTTACTATGGATTAATGCAGTGTCTTTTTCTGTAAGCAGCATCCTAACTACGATCACTTTCTCAGTATTAAATATTAATATATATGATTTAATATGGAAGAGTTGGCTTTTCCTGACCACCCTTCTCACTCCATTCATATACAGCCAATCCCTATTACCCGTATCTGATTTTCTTTTGAAAATAGTGTAACACATCTGCTGCAATCCTGGGGATGGAAAAAGATGTAAATTCTGATGAAAGTCGGTGATGTTGACGACAGTCTGCAGCCTGATACCCTTGAAAATACTGTGCGAGATGCAGAGGCACTTTCGTGAAGTGCTAACCCACAAGAGCATCATATGGGAAGATCGTCCATGGAGCTATAGAGTTGAGGTGCTAAACTGTGACAGTGGGACCGTCCCCTCAGAGAGTAGATTCCCTAACCTCAATCCTGTGTCAAGGGGACTGACCCATGTTAGAAAAATTGTCTCTCTAAACTGAATTTCTCATATTGTTCTTAAACTATTTTATTTCACCAAGCCCTCTGTGAACATTGAGTCAGCTGGATTCCAAGCTCTTCCATGGTAATATGTTGCATTCTGGAAACTGTTAAAAACCACTGGACCTTAGGAAGGGTATGCAGAAATGAATCACTGGGAACCACTTCATAAAGGAATCAAGCAGAGAGCAGAGCAAAACATAGCTTATTGAGTAATTGCACGGATGCCAGCGCCAAGTGGCATGGGTTTAAAACCTTACTCTGTCCTTTACTACGCATTCTCTTTGGGTAAGCTACCTCACCTCTCTGTGCCTCAGTTTGCTCAAAAGAGAGATTATAAACAGTACTTATTTGATATAGCTGTTGTAGAATTTAATAAATTAATTCCTATAAAGCAAGTATATCTCCCTCACAAATAGCTCACCCATTTCACCCTCTCTATCTATATTGCCCACCTCCCGCTTCTTCGAAACCAAGCTACACATCTACCTCCTCCAGGAAGAGCTCCAAGATTAATCCAAGTTAACTCCAAACTCTTTAGTCAATCTTGGGACTCCAATTAAATTATTTTTATGGGAATTTATTGTTTTGAAATTATATCATCACTTTATATGTCTGATTTCTGTCTCCCCGGTTAGAAAGCAAGCTCATGAGAGTAGAAATGTTTTGGGTTTTTTTTTTTTTGTATTTTATTTCTTGTTCCATCCTATCTTTTTATCTCTACTACCCACATACACATACTGCAATATTCAAAATAGTTTCTTTAGTTCATTCATTTCTCTAACTAAGAAGGGTATATCACTAAAGGAGTTTTTTTACTTAAAAATATGTAATTGTGGTAAATACCCGTAAATTAATTTAATAAATAAAATGTATTATATTAACCATTGTTAAGTATACAGTTCAGTTGTGTTCAACATATTTACCCTGTTGTGCAACCAATGTCCAGAACTTTTTTATCTTGTAAAACTGAAACTCTATACCCATTAAACAACCCCCTATATCTCTCTCCCCCCAGTTCCAGGTCACCACCTTTCCACTTTCTGTTTCTATAAATTTGGCTATTCTAGATACCTTATGTAAGTGGAATGATACAATATTTGTCTTTTTGTGACTGGGTTATTTCACTTACTAAATGTCTTCAAGGTTCATCCATGTAGTAGCATGTCAGAAAATCCTTCCTTCTTAAGGCTGAATAACATTTCCTTGTGGGTCTACCCCACATTTTGTTTATCCATTCATCCATTGATGTTTTTTGGGTTGCTTCCACATTTTGACTCTTGTAAATTATACTGCTAAGAATCTGGGGGTGCACATATCTCTTTGAGAACCTGTTTCTAATTATTTTGGAAACATACCCAGAAGCAAAATTGCTATAAAATTTTTTGATGTCTACTAAATGCAGGTGTTTTCACTGTAGCTGAAGAGATAATAGATACTTTATTTATTAATTCTATAACTAGTTATTGAATGCCAGACATTTTGCTAGATCCTGGAGAGTAAAGATTACCAAGATGTTGTCCATACCCTTAGGAAGCTCATTCACATTGTTTCAACTTCATTTGGTATTGACAATAATGAAATGTGTGTACATGTCCTAAGAGGGGAGGAGAGGCTTCATACAGGAGGTTGTCTCAGTAGGTTCTCAGGTCATAGGTAGAAATTTGCTAGGTGAAGAATAAAGAAAAGGCATTCTAGGGAGGAATTAAAAAACAGGTACCAAGACACAAGCTATAGAACAGTATAGCATGTTGAAGGACTCATGAGGTTGGTTTGGCTGGACATAGGCCATGTGAAAGGGACAAGGGACTGAAGGACTACGTTGAGGCTACATTTAGGTCCCATTGTGAAGATGCTGGATGACAATATAAGAGTTCAAAATTTAACTTCCAGGCAAAGGATCTCCCAGAGAGTTCTGTTAGGACAGATTTGTGATTTGAATTGCTTCTGGGAAGATCAAGAGTAGTAGGGAAGATTGTTCCTGAGATAGTAGATAAGAGGCTAGTGAAAAAGTGCAGGTAAGAGACAATGAAGGCCACTTTTTTGTTTGGTTATCTTTGGTAAAAATGACTTCTGAAAGGTTTGGAGGCAGAAACCCAAAGAAACCAAATGCTTGCTTTTCACTTATTACCTATCATTGAACCTCCCTGAGCCTTAGGATCCTATCTATAAAATATGAACAATAATGCCCAGAGAATCTTGAGGATTGAGCAAAGTGATGCATATGAATGTGCTTTGTAAACTGCCAACATTCTGTGCAAATGTAAAGTAATATCAATATTATCATTATATACTCATCAACCCGATAATTTATTCAAAACAGTGCATTATTTTAAATGTATTTTCCAACTAACAAGGTATCCTATTTTCACTAATAACACAAGGTTGAATAAATCAAACCTCATTAAAAAGAAGTCAATTTTTTTTCCAGTCTCCTGCATTTAAAATGAATAATGTAAAATAGTGTGGTAGAAAAGAAAATGAAGCTGACTAATCATTTCTGATCTACGTGGATTCATTTTTGCCCATGTTTTCTCCAAGTTACATGACCCTTACTATCAGTGAAGACTGCAAGTTTTGGATGTGCATATAACCCAAAAAAAGTTTGTCTTGTATAACCTCTGACTTTTCTCAGCCACACACACACACACACACACACACAAAGTTGGAAATATGGAACATTTGTCAAGATGATTTGATGGGCATTATATAAATGCAGATACTGTTAGGATATTTAAAGTACTATGGATGCAAAGGAGGACATTTTAGTTTCAAACTGACATGGACTCTAGACACAATGATGATAATAGGAGTTAGCAAGAATATCCATTTGTTCCATGCATTAGCAGCCCTGAGTTGTATGTTTCCCAGCTACACCATGAGAGGGAGGCATGGCAGCCCTTGAAGGTTTTTTCCCCCCTGAGAAGAGACAGAAAGAAAATAGCAATTATTTTTTGAATCTAGAATAAATTTGCTAAGAATTTGACTTGGAAAAGTAGAAAATGGGATTGTGATGACTCTTCTTCTCATGCATGAAGAGTCAGGAGGATAATCGTTAGAATGATTTGGAGGCAAATTTTTAGCTAAACAAAAGGGTTACAAGTCAGTCAGAAAGTAAGTAATAGGTTGTTTGCATCATTGGGTCATGTGTCAATATTTTTGGCACATATAGTTTGAGCAAGACGGTAATCGATATACAGGATAAGTTGCTTAGCATTTCAAATATGCCTTCAATTTTGGGGGAGTAAGTGGTAATGAAGTTCAAAAGGTGGCATGTTGTACCTCATATTCAGGTATGGCTGCAAGCGTGTGCATAAGGGTCTACCATGAGAATCCTGGATAGATTTCTTTTACTGGCTCTGTGTCTGGTTTAGTAGAGCTGCCATCTCGTATGGCATCTACTCCAAAAACAAAAACTATCTTTCTGCCTCAGTTTCCTTTGCCATAACAGTATCATTTTTTACTTTCAAACATTGTAGGTTGATTGTCATTTTGTTAACCTCTAAATAATAGTTGGCATTTTATTTATAAAGTATACCCCTACTATTTCCAGAATGGATCTGAGTCAGCATTATGGGAACATTTTGCTGCATATCTCAGTAAATATTGGCACATTTCTTATTTTTTTTAAGAGAAAAGGATTATTTTTTTCTTTTTTTTATTATGCTATGTTAGTCATCATACAGTAGTACATCATTAGTTTTTGATGTAGTGTTCCATGATTCATTGTTTGCATATAACACCCAGTG
Source organism: Zalophus californianus (assembly GCF_009762305.2). Taxonomy (NCBI): domain Eukaryota; kingdom Metazoa; phylum Chordata; class Mammalia; order Carnivora; family Otariidae; genus Zalophus; species Zalophus californianus. Next base: position 78,371,414 of record NC_045600.1, on the reverse strand, counting down.
CTCCATGCAATACGTGAAATATTGGCACATTTCTGATTGTTTTCTCTCTCAGTATCTTTACCTATGTATAAGGATATAGTTCCATCCTTTCTCCTGTCCTCCACCCCCTTTGCTCATGTCCAGTCGGTTCCTACAGTTACAGGAAACTAACAACTGCAATGTAAATATCCTTTGCTACCCAAGGAGGCCATTGGGGTTGACTAATTCCTAGTAGAATGATTCAGATAGCTTTTCCAAAGTTACAAATTAACAATCAAGTGGGACTATTACCAGTCTGAAGATGTAGGTTAGTGAAGCTCCAGCAAAACCTGGAGCTGAGGCACAGGCAGCAGGAAAAGGAACAATAAGTAAGAAATTGTGTGTAATAGCTGCTGCAAGTCAGCAAGGGTTCAACAACTGGATCCTGAGATGCACAAAAATGAATAAATGAATAACAAATGATAAATGACCTCAGGCACCTAGAAGTCCCTTAACAGAGAAAAAAATGAGAAGAACAATGTCCTTTCTTTAAGCCATGCCACACTCCTGACAGTTTCAAATTCCTTAATTGCTTTCTTAATTATTTTCCATAGCAGATAAAAGCACCTAGCCAAAATGCAGAAAAAGAGAAAAAACTTCGAGGATGTGTTTTGCTTTGCGTTAAAGAGTCCCTATATTCATCACAACAATATCCCCCCCTTAAATACGAAATGAGAAGAGCAAGATGGTGGTGCCACCATTTGAGGAAGAGGCCCACCATTCGAGGAAGAGGGAGGAGGTTGCCCCCCAAGCAGGCCTGTGAGTATTTGCTTTTGTCATTTGGGACTGCCCAGCCGTCAACCTCACTTAAGCCTCCCTTTGGTGGGGGGGGGCCCTTCCCTTGAGTGCAGTTGTGTTGGGAGCTGCCCCCAGCATTCTTCATGAGCTAAGGGGTGAGGGCCAACTCCTCCCTGCCTTGGGAAGCACCTGATTCAGCCTCAGCTGCTTAGATACCCACCCTTTCTTGGGAGGTGAATTTGAAAGGGTACCATGAAGCACACCAGGCTGTTCCTGCTGCGGATTCTTTACTTCAGTCCTCCAGAATTTCTCTATTCTTGCTGCTTTTCTGCCTGATCCTCCAGATCTCCACTGATTTGGTAGGCCTGGAGCTCTCTAAATAATCGGGAAATTCACTTTGGGCTCAAAATAGACAGAGTCACTTTTGATACTTGCAGCCATGAACCCAGGCTGATACTGTTATAGTTAACAGATGTGACTCTTGCTTGTAGTGATATTTGGCTACTCAAGTTCCTTGCCCTACATGTGGTGCGAACTTAATTCAGGAGAATTCTCTCTGGCCCTGTGTGAGTGCCCTACTTACTCCGTTGAGATCCATTGGATCTGACACTCAAGAAACAAGCACTGGGGGTCACAGGTAGAGCACCAGGACATAGCACTGCGGGAAATGCTAAAATGAAAGGCAGACTCCACTGTTCACCTAATGGCTAGGATGACCTACTGTTCTTCTCTCGATTAGGATGGGATAGACACGTAGATGACTTTCAAACTTTAGGAAGACATAAGAATCACTTTGGAAGCTTATTTTAAAAATGCAGTGTCCCAATCATCCTTTCAGAGATATTCATGTTAAGTGGTATGATTTGCAAAGAATCTTCCTTTCTCACTCCCCAAGTTCCCTAAAATTTCTATTAGACTTTTTTTGGTAGGGGAGAAAGGGAAATAGATATTGTCTATAAAAGGACTCTATTACTTAAGAAATGTAACAAATGGGGGTGCCTCAGTGGCTCAGTTGATTAAGTGTCTGCCTTCGGCTCAGGTCATGATCTCAGGGTCCTGGGATCAGCCCCGCATTGGTCTCCCTGCTCAGTGGGAAGCCTCCTTCTCCCTCACTCTCCCTCTGCTTGTGTGCTCTCTCTCTGTCAAATAAATAAATAAATAAAATCTTCAAAAAAAAAAAAAAAAAAGAAATGTAACAAATCAACATATGGTAGTATTATATCCAAAGTATACTTAGCCTGCTAGGATTCAATTATGTAGACTCAGAAAAAGGAAATAAAATAGAAGAGGATATATGCCCTTGGTCAGCCTCAGTATCACTGTGCCTCTTTAAGTGACCACCTTACCAAGTTGCAGGTGACTCTAGTGTCTGAAGATATATACCCTTCTAGCAACATGGCCCCAAAACATGATCAATTACTTTATCAGGTGTTCAATCAAATGAGCAATAATCTATTCCAAGCTGGGAGAGAAAATGTCCACATTGGATTTATTAAGAGATCTTTTTAAGAATCTTCCAGGGTAATTTTGCTAACAATGATTTTCAGCTACATGCTAACCTCAGAATTTGATCACCTAGTAAGATGACTCTGCTTTTACAAAATTCAGTCTTGGGAGAAGCAATGCAGTGTAAAGTAGGGGTGGGTTAAATGTCTTCACTTATAGCCGGATTGATTGTGTTCAAATTCTCCCTCTGGCATTTATTAACTGTGCCACTTTGGGCAAGTTGCCTACCCCTCCATTCTCCGCTTCCTCATCTGTGAAATAATGGTCTCTCCTTCATAAGGAGGGACTCTGGGTTCCACAGTGTCAAAATCACATGCAAATCTTGTTGCAAAGAAGGACAGAATCCTTTCCCCATTTTCCTCCGTTTCCCAGAGTCCTGCAATATTTAGCGTGTTTGATTAATGCTGCCGCATCGAAATTCAAGCAAAGCGAAAGCAAGACAAATGCTGGAAAAACATCTGCCTTGCTTACACTTTGGCAACCACTGTGTCTGTAAGCAGAGCCACAGTCACAAGATTCCTCGTGTGCACTGAAAAATTCAGCAAGTCTTTTAGTTACCAAATTATCATAGCAGGAACCGTGACTTGGATTAAAACTAGACACCTTCCCTGACCACCAGCCTAGGTTGGGACCCCCATCATCTGCTCTCAAGGCATCCTGTAATTCCCTGTGGTGATACTCATCACAATGTTTTTAAATAAGTAGTGTCTCTCACCCCCTTGTTCCCCCCATCCTTCAGCCCCGATGCCCTAGATTGTAAACTTCATGAGGACTTTTCCAGTCCTATACCATCGATGCTGAACACGGTGCTTTGAGCAATGCAGGCACTCAATAAATATTTACTGAATGAATGAATGTGTGAATGACAATCCTCCACATGTATAGATTTTAGATATTTTCTATTTTTAAAGTGGAGGCTATGAGTAAGGAATGGGACCAATATTCATTTCTATATTGTCAGTTTTAAAGTCAGCCATATGCTTCACCATACTAAGTGTTCACTCAATTCATCTGAATTCAACAAACACTTCTTGAGCACTACCATGTGCTACAGTGATCAGGATACAGAGATGCTCCCAACGAGCTCGTACTCCTCCACACCCCGTTCTTCTATCACACACACGGGAGGGGCAACTTCATATTATTCTTTCATAAAACAAGCATTTGTTGAGCAATTGTTGTGTGTTATAAATATCTCTAGCTTCATATTCCTTCCTTGTGCCTGCTTTTAACAGTATAGATGGGGACACGTATTCTCTTGCCTGTGAACAACTAGTCATTGGCTGCATGGGTGTAAATGGTCCTGGCTGGGTGTGTCACCTGGATCTGGGCCAATGATATGTTGTGTACAGACCAGACAGCATGGCAATTAAAGACCTCAAAATCTCTTGTATTTCTTACTCTCCTGAGTTCTTTGCAAGTTTAATGGCTCTCTAGGGCAGCTCTCTTCAACTATCAGTGATCTGGTCATTTCCACCTTGTGGCTCTCCTATATCAACATTTTGCTTACAGGGTATGGCAGGGGAACAGAGAATTTGAAAAACTCACATTGCTCTTCCCATCTTTGACCTACGCAGACATCATATCTACCGCCCATTGATCTGAAGGAGTCACATGTCCCTACCTATGTAATCGATCTGGAAAAGAGAGAATTGGATATGGCTAAGCACTGGAAGTTTTCACCACATCGTTATATTTTATTCTAATCAGAAGCAATCCCAGTCAGCGGAGTACACCGTGAGGTAATTGCAGACCACTAAAGCTCGACTACATAGTAAAGAGTATCTTCCATTTTCCTATCTTACAGTAGTGGAGACTGAGGCTAAAAGATCACCCAAGATTTCAGAACTAGTTAGAGGCAACACGGGAGCTAAAAACTAGGTGTCCAGAATCCCTACAGTATTGTCTTCCCACTGCATAATGTTCTGCTCACAACACTGTCTACATGGCACTCTATCATCAGTCCTCCCCATCCATAGAAGGCAGAATCTGATAAAAACAGAGCCTTTATGGTTCAACCAGAGCCAAGTGTCTCATGTCAGTTGATTAAATGCAGCAGAACCTTCTGTCTCATTTCAGTAGAAATTCTAGTTCCTTAGACTTTCCACTTTCAATGCACTATGTTATTTTCAAGGAGAAATTCAGTAGCAGGGACTGAATTTGTTGAGCCCTGAGGCCGGATTTTAAATTTTATTAAGTATGTATGTTGCCCTCCCACATCAAGCACAGACAGTTAACTTCTGGTTTGGAAAATTCGCTGGCATTTATTGGGCATATATGAACTGGATTGTATCCCATAGCATAGTGAGCTTGATTTATAGGTAATTCTTCTCTATTTATAATTTCCAGTGGTGTTGAAAATAGATTTAAATTTGGCAGTTTAATTTCCCATAATAGCTGAAGACACATTTGGCAGAGGGGAAATTTTTAAAGAGAATATATTTAGAATTACCTGATTTAGGTTTCAGGTCATAGGAAACCAAAATATATATAGTTGTCTGTCTCTCGTCTTTCCACATAGCCTCTTCTTTACATATATCTATAACAAATATGCTTCTCTACTCAAGGGCCCTTGCGTGCAGACATCAGAGGTGACAAAGAAGGTGATGGTGGCCAGCATCTTCTTGGCGGGAGAAAGGAACTCATGACCCCTTTGACTTGACATCGACCAAACCCCAAAGTTCCCTGTAATGCATGTGTGCACTCTGACGTGCTTATGAAACCCCGTTAGGGGCCCAGCAGCCAGAAACACATCTTCAGGCCATTTCAAGTCCCAGTCAACAAGTGCTTCTGGACATTTCCTAGGAAACTTACTTCTGTCCTCAGGAGCAACTCCAGCACAGCCTCTCCCACCCTGCCCAGCAGCCTGGATGGTTCTGACATCACTCCATTTTCTGTAAGTCACTCCCATATTAGCAAAAAAAAGGGAAAAAATATGTTTAAAATAGAAGTAGGTCTCAGTTTCTTCCTCCTTTTCAAATTCCACTCCTTCTTAATCCAATGCCCTCCAGCTGTGCAGGGAGATCAGTGACTTTTTCGGATTCAATGTCAATATCAGTCTGAAAATTGGCTGGCAGTCAGTGCCAGGAGACCAGGCAATTGACTAGTGTTCCTTGATGAATGTACACTTTCCCCTGCCTTCTCTGTAAACCAATTAGCTTCTTGAGTTGGACTGACTCTCCCCAGTCCAAGCCAATGCCCAAAATGCACATTCTAGCATGTGATTCAATATGCTCTTGCTTAGCAATAGGACAGCTAATGATAGACTTCTATCACAATGTTGTGTGAATTAACTGGGAGTAGAGCAGGTAAGGTTTGTCAGCATAACTAGATCACTTTGAAAAGAATCTCTTTTCAGGTAGCCCCACAGGAGCATAGCATCTGTCTGTGCGACATCATATTTATCCTTGATACCAACCTACCAGAGATCTTGGTCAAGTCATTGAACTTCCTAGGTTCTAATGCTCTGAGCTACAGATTGGAGACCCTAATGTACTTGTTTTTCTTTCTCATATGACATGGGAGGGTAAAAGCGAGATGTAGTTATAAAATGCTTTAAACAATTATAAAATAAGGTATTATAATCACAAGCTCATTTGTGGCTTGTGGGGGTATTAAACAGTACAACCAGTGGAAACTAGTGTGGAGTATCAGTGCATTTGTTAGTATTGTACCTGGCTAGCTGTGACAGAAAACTTAAAAGACAATAGAGGATTATACAAGAAAGAAATTCAGATTTTTCCAACAAAGTCTCAAGGAATTAAGTTTGTTGCTAGCAAAATGGCTCCAGAAGGGTACCCACGGGCTCCTTCGGTTTCTGACATTCCTGCACTGGGGCCCCTGTGCTCATAGTCCAGAATGACTCCTCACCTCTAGTCATCACATCTATACTCCAGATGCCAGCAGAGAGGAAAGGAACAAAGCAAAAGGAAGGGCAAAGGACATACGCCAGCTGTCTTTTAAGGTAATATACTGAAAGCTACCATTCGACATTTCCACTTACATACTGTTGGCCCAATTTTAGTTAAGTCGACATATTTAGCAAGGGAGGGTGCGAATGTCTCTTTCAGATGTCCATGTGTCCAACTGAAAATCAAGGAAGAATGAGGACTGGGGTTGGACTCTAGAAGTTTCTGCTTCACCTAATAAAATCGAACATGCACATACCTTATGACCCAGCAAGTCCATACTCAGGTATATGCCTTAGAGAAACTCTTTCAGATGGCTAGACAGAAAAATGTATAGGGATTTTCAATGTGGTACTCTTTCAAATAGTTCAACTGCCTATCAGAATGAGAATGAATATGTAAACTGTGGTTTATTCTTAATATGAAACAATATACATCAACTTACATGATTTAAAATCATTAATCTTATTTACTTAAATTAACCTAGAATATAGCTCCAACAACTTTGAGGGGAAAACAGCAAGTTAAAAACAAAAATATATATGAAGTATGACACTACTTATGCAAATCTTAAAAATACATGGAGCAAATACCTTTGAAAATTATCAGTGAAGGAAGTGGCGTAAGATAAGGGAAGGTAGAAACATCAAAATGACGCCATGATGCCATTGAAGAAGTGAGAAGACATACATTTTATGTCATGATTTTCCCAACATTTGCCTCCATTTTCCTAAAATGGATTCTGATTCTTGGTTCAAGATATATCATTGAAATCACCACCAAGGATTTATTCTCTGCCTTCATAAAACTTAAATATTTTTAAATTTTTACTTCTTTACTCCCAGAGGAGAATAGCATTCTAGTTCAACCTGGGACCATACCTACACACCTTGTAGGCACGGATTTTGTCCTAATCACTTGTGTATTCTCAGGGGACACACAGTTCAATGAATCTTGGTAAAATGAATGAATAAGTGAATGAACCTCAGTCAATTGTTATTTGTCAATATGTTTCAGTGCTAGTTCCCTATATCCATATTTTCTAGAAAGAGCTTTCCTTTATTGCTTGCCAATTATCAGAGCAGATACTTCTTACCTGAACTTACTTCGTGGTAGCTGTGTCATTCCCTAGTATGCTCAACTACATGAATGAGGGCGGGATCTCCAGTTCTTTCAGACTGATTTTTTTTGACAGCTACTGATCGGCATCCTGTCAAAAAGAATCAAGACATAGCACAGAGAGGGGTCATAGAAAAGATACATGAAGAAATACTATGTATTGTTTATGGGTAAAAGTATATTTATAGAAAATGGTTAAAATATGTCTGGAAATGATACCAACTTCAGAAAAGTAACTACCTCAGGAGAGAAGAGTAGGGGAAAGGGATGGGAGCTTAGGTTTTAACTGTATTCTGTAATACCTTAAAAAAAAAAAAGAAAAGGAAAGCAATGAAGCAAAATGGCAGATGGTTAACTTCCAATAAATCTGGGCTGAGAGTATTTTGATACCCATTTCATTAGTTTCATCATGTTTGAAACATTTTATGTTTCTGAGCAAAATATTTAGTTGCAGAATATTAGGCAAAATATGGTGCAGTCTTGGGGTGACTGTGTGGCTCAGTTGGTTAAGCATCTACCTTAGGCTCGGGTCATGATTCAGGGTCCTGGGATGGAGCCCCAAGTTGGGCTCCCTGCTCAGCGGGGAGTCTGCTTCTCCCTCTCCTTCTGCTGCTCCCCCTGCTCATGCTCTCTCTCTCTCTCTCTCTCAAATAAATAAATCTTTTTTAAAAATATGGTGTGCTCTTATTGGTGGTAGTCGTTATTTCTTACTGTATTACTTCTGCAGATGTAAGGCAGGTGCCAGATGAACATATAGAATGGACAGTGAAGATCCACCCAGATGACTGGTACACATATGCTGAATTCAAAAAAGTCATCTGGAAGGAATTTGGGACAGCTTTCATCTTCTGGAGCTTTCCCTAAACAGAAGGAAACAAGCATCAGTAGGATCCAGTGCCTCCATTGCTCCAACCTCATTTTCTGCCATTTACTACTTCATTCTCTATGTCTGGTGACACGGATTATCTTTTTGAAGCTCCAGTCATTCCAAATATATTTTCACATGGGGATTTTAAACTTCCTGTTTCTCTTGCCTAATGTACTTTTAACCATATTGTCTCCTCAACATTCAGGACTCAGTTTAAAAGACACCTTCTCAAGGAGCCACCCAGGATTACCCTGGCTAAAGTTGATTACACTAACTCCTACTCCATCACTATCTCTTCCATTACTATGCTTTTATTTTAAAATTTCCTTCATATCGATTGTCACTATCTGAAATTATTCTAATGATTTTGTTTTTATGTATTTGTCTTTCCCCACAAACTGTAAGCTCCAAAAGAGCAGCTACTTGATTCATTTTGTTTACTGTTTATCTCCAGGATCTAAATCAGTGCTTGGCACTATTGGCGCTCAGTAGATAGTTGCTGAATGAATAATAAATGTCAGCAGATGTTATGACCTCTAAAAACCAGGAAGGAAAGGTTAAAGGTTTTTTCCTAATTAATTAGAGTAATTAATAGCCTAGAAGCCCATAACCTCAAGAAAGCATAGTTTTTGTTATTGTTTTTCATTTTAATAGGCTATTTTAGAGCAGTTTTAGGTTTACAGAAAACTTACCTAGAAAGTACAGAGAGCTCCCATATACCCTTCGCCCCCAACACACACATACACACACACACACACACACACACACACACACACACACACACACAAACATCTTGCATTAACTTGGCACATTTGCTGTAACTGATGAACCAATACTGATACAGTATTAACTGAAGGTCACAGTTTACAATTAGGATAACTCTTGATGTTGCACATACTATGGATTTTGACAAATTCATAATATCATGAGTCCACCATTAATGTATCATACAGAGTAACTTTGCCACTTTAAAAATGTTCTGAGCTCCCTCTATTCATCCCTCTCGCCCCCACCCCTATACCCCTGGCAACCACTGATCTATTTACTGTCTCCATAGTTTTGCCTTTTCCAGAATGTCATAGAGTTGGAATCATACAGTATATAACCTTTTTAGACTGGCTTCTTTCTTTTAACAATATACATTTAAGATTTACCCATGTATTTTCCTGTCTTGATAGCTCATTTACATTTATCACTACTGCTAATATTTCGATATAAATTAAAATTTCCTAATGACACATAATGTTGAGCATCTTTCATATCTTTTTTCATCTCTATATCTTCTTTGGTGAAGAGTTTATGCAGATCTTTTACCCATGTTTTAGAAACTGAATTGTTTGCTTTCTTATATTTGAGTTTTGAGAATTCTTTGTATATTATTGATGTAAGTCCTTTATCAGATATGTGTTTTGCGAATATCTTCTCACAGTTTGTGGATTGTCTTTTTATTGTTTTTTAAAATAGCACTAGTTTTTATAGAGACAGTTGCCTCAATAATGTTACCTGATGTGTTCCTAATGTTCTCTGAGAGTCCAAGCAAGCCTGCCTATTTTTTGTTTTGTTTTGTTTTTATAGAGAGAGAGAGAACATGAGTGGAGGCAATGGGCAGAGGGGCAGAGGAAGAGGGAGAGAGAGAATCTCAAGCAGGCTCCATGCCCAGCACAGAGACAGAGGCAGGACTCAATCTCACAATCCTGAGATCATGACCTGAGCCAAAATTAAGAGTTGGGTGCTTAAGTGACTGAGACACCCAGGCGCCCCAAAGCCTGCCTATTTGATTGCTTCCAATGCCTGATTTCTACCCCCCTCCACCCATTTTGCCTCATGGCACTCACATTAGGAGGGTAGGTGGGAGAACAAAACACTAGACATTTTAACATTTTCTGTGAATGCATTACAGGAAAGAAATTGATTTAAAACTGCCTAGTAATTAACTGAGGGCTCTGTACACCTCTCTATTCCAGAGGATGGGGCAGAGATTATACTTAAAACAAAGTGCAGCTTATTAATTTTATCTCCTTTGTATTATATGAAAAGTTTCCAATTTTATTGTTAGAGATTCTTCCCTTTGGCAATCCTGTGCCACCCCTTCCCATCCTTCACAAAGGGAGGAATTCAGAAGACAATAAAGTTACAGCTAATTTTCACTAGGAGAACACAAGTTAAACCTAGAACCAGTTCATCGAGAACTTCACCGATAACTATTGATAAAGAAAACTCTTCTGTTCATTTCAACCGTGAATTAGTTAGATACATAATAATCATTTATTGACCTAAAGACCTGTACATAAAGAAACAACCTGCTTTCTTTTAAAGTCTTGGCTTCAAACCTTCCCACTGATTACTAACTTGTTTATAAATTTCATTTTTCAAATGCCATGGGACTATGTTCTTGGTCTTAAGTGTAGAATTTCTCCCAATAGATTTCTATATGTACAAAAAGGGTTCATACAAATTTAGAGATTCCATAACAGATCTCCAAAGAGGATCTTTTTCACTTTGGTTTTTTTCCTAATTTTAGGCACAGTAACCTAGAGTTCACAAAGGAAATTCCATTCCTATGCTAAAATCTGAAACAACAGCTTTTATCATTTAATAACTTAGCATTAATTATTTTCAAAGGGGAAAGAAGCTTGTCATATTTCAAAGGGGAAAAAAAGCTGTCATTTTTAAAAGGGAAAGAAGCTGGTGAAAAAGTTACAAATATTGCTAAGTTTCAAATTTTTGAGGGAGTGGTATCCAGAGGAATCAAAATGGCTCATTTACATGTCCAAAATCAACACCTTCTTTTTCTTCTCCTTCTCTGGCTCCATACCCAACATGGGGCTTGAACTCATGACCCTGAGATCTAGAGTTGCATGCTCTACCAACTGAGCCAGTCAGACACCCCTATTGAAACTGTCTTCACCACAGACTTGCATTTGTGCCTGAAATCCCTACCCGTTCTGTTCTTCCTCTGTAATCTGCATTCCTTACGATAATTCTCCTACTCCATGCTGCTGACAAAGCAGCAAAGTTGATAACATACAAATACATAATATTTGGGCAAATAATAGATCAGATTACCACAGTTTGTTCTTTTTGTTACTGAGTAGTATTCCATTTGTGTATGTGCCACAATTTGTTTGTCCATTCACCCACAGATGGCTTTATGGGTTTTTTCCAACTTTGGGACTATTATGAATAAAGCTGCTATGAACATTTTTATACAAGTCTTTGTCTGACTGTATGCTTTCATTTCTCTTGGATAAATGTTTAGATGTGAGATTGCTGGATCATATGGAATCTGAATTTTTTTTTCCAAATTCCTCAGTTCTCCTGACTCCTGTTTGCCTGCATTTGGGGCCTTTTACCTCCTTTGATCTCAGTTAATTGTGCCCTTCTTGTTTGTCATATCTGCCCAGTGGACCTGTTTTTACCTTTTTTTTTTTGTTTTTTCATTAATGCATGGACTTGGGTTTACTTACTTTGTTCAGACTGAAGGTTTTACTCTAGGACACTTGTTACAGACTAGTCTAAGTCAACTGGGTCACATCTCTTTTAATCTTTTTGGTGTATAATTATAGCCACATATACAATTGCAGCCTCTTCAGTAAGAGCAAGTTTCTGGCCAAAGTCTCCCAAATACACTGACATTTACTAAATAAATTTTTACTAGCAAGCAGACACAGAACACTTTGTACAGCCTGTTCTGTAAATTCAATGAATACCGAATTCCCTGTCCTCTTAAGGGATGGTAGCATCCCTTGCACAAGAGACTCACTAGCAGTAGGTGGATTAATATTCTAGAAGTAGGATTTTAATAGTAAGATACAGGGTAGAGCTGCAGGGACCAACCTTGAGGGTTCTGGCTACACAGGTCCTGCTAGATTCTTAGATTTATGGAAGTGTGGGGATTATCTCTAAAAGAGACTATCCATTCCACATACCAAGAATATTACTCACTTCACCAGCGAAAGCTTACATGAGACTAATTAATGGACCACAAATTCCACCAATGAAAATTCATTTCTAGCTTTCATTCTACCATCCGGTGCTAATCAAAAATAAATATGACTGTAACACTTGTCGTACACACATTTTAGATTGTAGAACTTCTGATAAGATATCATCTGGTCACCTGTGAAAAATGAATTTCTGATTAGGACAGTATATAGCATGTGACTCAAACTAAGTACCTCCATATATCACACATGTTACTTGATTTTGCAGAAGTATTTTAAAGTATATCATAAATATCATAACAACTCTCGAATCCTGCCTTGGAAATAACATTTATTGAGCACCCACTATATGCCAGGCAGTCTGCTAGGTGTTTTATAATTACATTTATATTCCTCATCTACTAAATTATGATAGTGCAATGAAGCAGGGAGTTTCTGTTTTACAAAGAACTCTAATTTACTCAAAATTATTTGAAGCAATAAAGTTGTAGTTCAACTCTACCTGCAAAGTAATGTTTCATCCATCTTACAGTTTAAGAGATATAAATACATTTTTTAGTGTCTACTTGAAGATGTAACTAGGTCACTGTTTATTAATCTTTCTTATACTTTTTGGTTAATAGATCTGGAGATCTTGGAAAATCTGATGACAGTACTCTCTCTCCATCAAAATAAATGTACATGACCAAGTTTGCCAATAACATCAGGAGGTTTATGAAAACTTCCCCTTTCTTCCCTATGCCCAGCATAATCTCAGATTAAGAATCCCTACAATAAAGAATATTAAACATTTCTCTACTTTAGGATTGTAATCTACACTATTTGTTCTTGTTCCTGTTTGTACTTCTGAAAGTGCTATTTGTTTCTAAGCTAGAGAAGCTATTTATCCTTTTTTTTAATGGGGCTTCCTATTTCTTCATTTCAAAACACCCCTAGACACAAGCAGTTATTCAGCAGCAGAAACCCTTTCTTGGTGACTATACCTTTAATCCTACTTGGTGATTACACTTGATTACTATACTTGCAAAGTATAGTTTTCTCTGTATTTGTACCTCCGAAACTGTACTTCATGGCTTTGCCCAAAGCCACTGTGGAAATAGGGTCCCTAATCCAAAGACTACATCTCTACCTATTCAGCAATCCAAATGTCCATCAGGTCACTTGAGAAAACTGGCCACAAAGTATCTTCATTTTCATCACTTGAGCACAAGAGCACACCTGTATTTCTTAATCTCTCTCCAGGTTCTTCAATGCTTTTGACATTCTATGAACTTTCCTAGGCTAGGCATGCTGCCAGGGCTCTGTGTCATGTGACTGAGGGCCTTCTCAAAAGAGAATGCATGAACCACTCATTAACATAATTTAAACATTAATTATGAAAACAGTCCCCCAAATGCCATGAAAACAGATAAACCACTGAGCCACTACTGAGCAAACTACCTTACTGCTGAGGCTCAGACAAACAATAGAATGATTAGCAAAACTGCATCCCTAGACTCTGTTATATTTCACACAGTATTTAGGGCCCACCTCTGATTCCCCATAAATAAGATATACAATTTAATGGTTCTCTTTTATCTTATACATCATAGTGAATCTGTGAGAATATCACTTAACCTCTTCAATCCATCTTTCAACTGCTGCATGCTTATAGACACGAATGAACAGAAATGTAACCATTTTTATTTTATTCTATGAATATGTACTTTTATGTTGTCTCTGATAAAGTGAAAAATACATATTGATATATAGAAAAATTGCCATTGTCATATATAAAGAATGATTCTGAAGATTACTGAAATACAACCAACTATGGAGTCCATTATTTTTGGTACATGTTGAATCTATTCCAAGCTATTTTATTATTTGGGATTACTAAAAGGACATCATCACAGCCTAGTTTTTCTAATAAGTCAAACTTAAGGCATGTGTAAAGATTATAGGATGAAGATTATAGCATGAAAATGAAGCTATAATGCAAACTGAGCATACCTGAGTTTTAAAGCAGGCAGAAATTAATGAAAAGTGACCTAGTTACTTTTTTTATTTTAATTTTTTATTGTTATGTTAATCACCATACATTACATCATTAGTTTTGGATGTAGTGTTCCATGATTCATTGTTTGCGTGTAACACCCAGTTCTCCATTCAATACATGCCCTCTTTAATACCCATCACCAGGTTAACACATCCCCCCACCCCCTCCCCTCTAGAACCCTCAGTTTGTTTCTCAGAGTCCATAGTCTCTCATGGTTAGTCTCCCCCTCTGATTTCTCCCCTTCATTTTTCCCTTCCTACTATCTTTTTTTTTAACATATAATGTATTATAAAACCTTCAACACTGATTCTTAAAAGAAGCCATTAGCTATAAAGTGATGACCAAGTATGTTTTGGCAAAACCAAATACAGGCAACACTTTGAGAAGCTGCCTTCTCCAAGAAACTGTCTTTTATTTTTTTCATCTAAAATTCCAAGTATTTGATCTTAGTTTTTAATCTCGTTTACAAAATTTAAGAGTCAATAGTTTGATCAATTTTTCTCATATATGAAATGGGGGCAATGATAGTAACTGCTCATGGCTTGTTTTGAAAGTTGAACACATTAGTGCATGTAAAGATCCTGGCATGGAAGACTTCCAGGTTCTGCTCCAACATGGAAAGAGCCCAGAAGTTGTCACTCCTGTCCTCATAGCAAGAAAAAGCTGGACAAACTAAAAATCAACAACGTTTTGGGACCCCATTAGATAACTGAGGTCACAAGGCAAACCCAGTCTGTAAATACAGTCACATCTAGGGAGATAAAGCCAAGATCTGCTTATCTACAACAGAAACAGCTGGAGCCATACACTGGTAAGGGACTTACATGATGATTTTGATGAACTGTGGAAGGATAAATTCAGGTTAACAGGAGAGTGAGAAACTTTGGGGACTGCAGTCTTAGGAAGGGCCCCACCCTCTCATGAGCTTTACCTCCAGCAATCTCACAAGGTTCTCGTGGTGAAGATCAGAGACATTTCCCCTAGTTCAGAGCTCTGGCTTTAGCAGGCATTGGGGAAAAGTAATCTTTGTGTAATAATCCCAGAGTCTTCTCCATAACAAAGAGCTAGCCTCCAGAAGAGAAGACTTTGCCAGAGCCTTATCTCAGCTTGGAACGTTCCTCCAACACCAGCTCCCAATAGGATTCTTATGTCACTTAAGGAAAAAAAAATATCCTCAGGGTCAAGGCTTCAAGGAAATAGGTTAGGAATGCTCTAGCCAGGGAAGGGAATGGGGAGGGAGAGAAATACTTGTGAAGGTCACAGCCTAGAGATGTAGGCCCACTAAAACACTCAAATTTAATCACATGATACAGACTCTTTCCCTCTCCCCACATCTAATCACTACAGCCACAGGACTCCTGTGGGTATATAATAGTGGTAGATTACACCTAAAGAGCTACAAGATGAAAATTCTGAGAAGGATTATTTAGGGAAACCTAAACTCAAGAAGAGAAGCAAAAACTAGGACACTGGAGAATTTGAAGCCTCTGGCACCTAGAACTACAGTAAACAGTGAACCACGAGACAGATTAACATAAATCTTCAAGCTAAAGTCCTATTTACCTCAGTTCCTATTACTCAGTACAGCATGTCCAGCTTCAATAAAAAATTACCAGGCTAGTGGGAATACAAAAGCTACAAAAATTTTGGAAGACAGCTCGGCAGGTTCTTAAAAAGCTAAACATAGGTTTACCTTATAATCCAGCAATCACACTCCCATGTATTTACCCAACTGATTTCTAAACTGGGTCCACACATAAACTTGCATATAAATGCTTATAGTAGCTTTATTCATCATCATCCCAAACTGGAAGCAACCAAATTGTTCTTCAGAAGTAAACGGATAAACTGTGGCTTATCCATACAACACAATACCATTACACACACACACACACACACACACACACACACACACAAAATGAACTATCAAACCAAAAAAAGACGTGGAATATTTAAGTGCATATTGCTAACCAAAGAGTCTAAATACTTTATGATTTCAATTATATGATATTCTATAAAATGCAGAGCTATAGAGATAAAAGACAAATCCATGTTCACCAGGGTTTCGGGGCAAGTGGGTTAGTAGGCAAGACACTTGGGATTTTTTTTTTTTTTTTAGGGCAGTCATACTATTCTGAATGATATTGTAATGGTAGACACATGACATGACCCACAGAATTTTGTAGCACAAAAATGAACCTTAATATATAAAAATTAACAAAAAAAATCATTTAGAAGTTTTGAGGTTCCAGGATGGAAGGTAGAATGTAACATAACAGTTTAATTACAAATGTATGAAAAGATCTCACTGAAGGAAGTAGGGGGAAAATACTTACCTATGCAACTATAGAATAGTAAGCAGAGTCTGCATGACTAAAGGCAACAGAAATTGCATATAAGCACTGTACTCTAGTTGAATAAGTTGCTTCCCATGGAGGTATGAGTTAACAATTCTGTGACCACTACAGATAAGCAACAGGTTGAGCTAAAATGATCCATTATGTGATGGATTGGACTTGGAAACATCAGTACAAATTTTTTTTTAGGTTAATATAGATATTGATGGTAACATGTAAAAATATTTATAAATATGTATATATACAGAGGTTAGTATATACATATGTATCCTTGCTCTATCAGCTGAGAGGGGCAAAAATAAAACCCAAGCAAGCAATGAGCACACCTAGCAACCAGATCTTGGTTTCTAATTCTCCAACAAAAACAGGGATCCTGGGGAAATGGCTGAGTCTAGGACTGGGGCAGGAAATACACAAGATGAGCCTGAAGCATCTGTAGTGCCAGAAGGTAAGGAAGTGTGAAGGAAGGAAGGAAGGAAGGAAGGAAGGAAGGAAGGAAGGAAGGAAAGAAAGAAAGAAAGAAAGAAAGAAAGAAAGAAAGAAAGAAAGAAAGAAAGAAAGAAAGAAAGAAAGAAAGAAAGAAAGAAAGGAAGGAACACATAATAATCAGGGCATGTTAAAGGGACATGGGAACCAACCAAAAGAGATCCCAATTGCCAAAGCTGGAACAATTAAAGCAAGAAAATAAATAAAGTAGTATTAGATCATAATCTAAGCTATAAAGCAAATGTCCATAAGTTCATACCAGTATAACGAGTGGCTAAGTAAATAAATAAATTGGGGGGAATAAACAAATCACCTATGTAAAAAAATTCCAAATAATTTATGTAGAAATTTCACCCTCAAGGAGGCAGAACACAACTCATCATTTCTTAAATGAGGATTGTAAATAGTGACTTCCTTCCAAAGAATACAGTAGGAAGAGGGAAAGGGGGGATTATAACTTTACAGTTGAGAGAGAACAGACACACACTACCTCAGCCAGGTGGTCAAGATTAACACCAACAGCAATGTTCCTTTGATAGTATGTACCCTTGATTTTCTATATGACTTTACCTCTATTGTTTTATTCCCTGAAAGCCATTAGCCCAGTCTAATGAGAAAAACATCAAATACTAGAGGAGAAAGACTCTACACTTGATCATAATCCTTAAAACTGTCAAGATCATTAAAAACAAGAAGAGTCTAAGAAATTGTCATATCCAAGAGGAACCTAAAGAGACATGACAATTAAATGTAATATGTTATTCAGGATAGGATCCTGGGACAGAAAAAAACATTAGGTAAAAATCTAAAAAGATTGAAAAAATGATTAATTTTAGTTAATAACGTATCAATATTGGCTCGTTAATTGTGACAAATGTACCATATTAATGTGCATGTACCAAATGTATCATTATAATGCATCTATTATTAATTAGTAATAGGTAGAATTGGGCGCAGGTTATATGGAGACTCCGTATTATCATCTTTATCTTTCTGTAAACTAAAACTATTAAAAAAAAACTTTTAACTCTAGAAAAGTATGTGGTGGAATTGTCCCCCTACTTCATAGACAGTAGTCAATGTTAACTGTTATTATCTACATGACAAACACTAAGTTGACAAGGATTTCTGTGGCCAAAGTTAGATAATCATTAGAGATTTAAATAGACTATTGACTGTAATTAACCTGAATAACTCAAAATCGAAAAAGAATTGCTAACCCATGCATTGGCCAGATTACCAGACTTTCATTTTCTGTAAGAGTCACCCATAGAATAAAGTAAGATTCAGAATATGAGGTAGAGAAAAAGCAAACCCCAAGTGATTTTCTGTTCTACCCTAAAAAGGAAAAAATGAACAAGACTGCCTCCTGTACCAAAAGCCTTGTATTGCTTTGAAGGTGATGTTATCCAATCCACTTCTGAAGGCTGAAGACATAGTCCTCTCAGAGACATTTACATTTCAATATTGAACTCCTAAAGAGCTAAAGATCCTTCAGATATAAGCAGGCATCTAATACTCCTGAGGCTGAGAGAGGCTCTGGAAAAATATGGGAAGAGATGAGAGATGTGAATAAGCATGATGGAATATTTCATGGAAAGAATAATTGAATTATCTGCTTTAAAAAAATTATTCCTACATTTTGGCATTCATCCTTTTCTGTTTTCAGAAAGATCCTTTTGAGAAATTCTGAGTTGTTGAAGAAATTGTCAATTGACCATTCATTTATAATCAGGGCCTTGCAGCAGGCAAGGGGAAGGGAAGTGTCAGTTTTATTTTCAGTTTATTTTACAAATCTAAGAGATTCATTCAAATTCCCATGGCTTTGGATGAGCCACATAGACATAATCTCACCTCTGAATTCACTAAACTTCACCCTATCTTTGCATGTGTTCTCTTCTAGATAGTTTGGTATCTCTTTAGACAAATTAACAGACTCATGTGGAGTCCAGGATTTAAAGGTTTTGTTGCATTGTAAATAGAAAAACAAGTGTACAACCTTGTTTTCTGCCATTGCCTATCAAGGTCCATCTTATTTAAAAATTTTGTGGGTTATCCAAAACCACCATCGATGTTTATATCTTCAAAATACATACTAAATTCATCTTTTAACAGTGAAGCTTAGATTATAAAAGGATCTGGTTTTTAATACTCCAAAAAGGAATCTATCCATGAATAAGTCCCTCTGAATCTCCAGTTCATCAGGAAGCACACAAAACAGTATGAATACAATGGCTATGCTGGCCAGTGACATGTCTGCATCAGCCTAAATTATGAAGCCAGTCAAGTTAGGCATGGGAAAGCTGTATTTGTCAGTTTACAGGTACCATTCTTAGAAGCACTTGCTTTAAACATGATGTTAATGAATCTTCACCAAAGGGAAAATTTATACTAGATTGAAAATATTCCCTCCCCTTTCAGAAGTATTTCCATTTTGATAGCAATGCCTAAAGACCAAAAACAAAACAAAAAAAAAAAACAAAAACAACAAAAAACAAAAAAAACACACAAAATTTAAAGGTGTAACTCTCTAACGGTGGAATTTTAGACTCTGTCAGATGATGAAGAAAAAGGAAAAGAAAAATGCTTAGAATAGGTTTTTGTTCAAAGCCCCCTAAAATCACATCAGAGTAACAGTCCCCTAGTTTGTTGTCTCCCAATTATTTCCCTCGTTATATGGTCTCTTGCTACATGAAAAAAAAAAATTGCCTTTGTTTAAATTACATTTATTGTACAGAGTTTTAACAACATTGAATGGTGTTTTAAGAATAAAATTCATATATAACTCCATGTCAAGCACAGTTGTTGTGTTTTTACATAGCTATATTTCATTATGATCAATAAATTCACTTCCTGTGTTTTACACTTGCCAGTATATTCATCCATTCAATAAGTATTTATTAAATGCCTACTATGTGCCAGGCACCATTCTAAGGTGTTGGGATACATCATTGAACAAGACAGACAATATCCTCATTTTATAGAGCTTCTATTCTACTGGAGGAAAGATATAAATAATATATAATACCTAAAAAATTGTATATGCTATTTTTTAAAATAATAAAACAAGGTAAGTAGGATTGGCAATGAGGACTGGGAAGGAGGATCCAATTAAAACCAGTATAGCGGGGGTAGGCATCCTTGAATAGTGACATTAGAGCACAGACTTGCCGGAGGTTAGTCAGACATGAAGACATCTAGGGAAAGAGACTTCCAGATGAAGAAAAAGTCAGTGCCAATGACCCTGTGTTGGGAATGTGCCTTGCATATCTGAGGAGCAGCAGGGAGGTCAGCGTGGCTGGGGCAAAGTGAGTGACAGAGAGGGTAAACAAAGATGATGTCAGAAGTAATGAAGGCCAGAAAAATGTAAAGCCTTGGACACCACTGTAAGGGCTTTGGCTTAACTATTATGCAATTTTGGACAAGTGGTTATTCGTTATAAGGCTCAGTTTATCTAACCTATGAAATGAGAAGCAATCAACTAAAAAAGAGGTACAACTAATGAACCAATAATGGAAAGGAAATGGAATAATAAAAATTAATTAATAAAAAAGCAAAAAAAGGAGGCGGAGCAAGATGGCGGAGGAGTAGGAGACCAAGATTTCGTCTGGTCTCAGGAATTCAGCTGAATAGGGATCAAACCATTCTGAACACCTACGAACTCAACAGGAGATCAAAGAGGAGAGTAGCAACAACTCTCTGAACAGAGAAGCGACCACTTTCTGGAAGGTAGGACGTGCGGAGAAGTGAATCCGAGGCGATATTCGGGAGGATAGACGGCGGGGGAGGGGCCTCCGTCGGCCGCTTCTGGCAAGTGCTAGAGCAGCAGAGCACAAAATCGGACCTTTTAGAAGTTGGCTCCGCTGAGGGACGTCGCTCCAGTGGCTAAGCGGGGGTGGAATCCTCGCGGGACAGTGGGGTCTCAGGACCCTCGGGGTCACAGAAAGACCAGGGGAGCCTGAGTGCGCCAGAGCTCCCAGGTATCGGAGCGGGGAAGCCAGCTGCAGAGACGGAGCTGAGGCGCGGGCTCTCAGCTGGGGGTTGCCATAAACTGTGATCCACGGCCCAGTCCCAGTCGGGCCACTGCTCCTCCAGCAGGGACCCAACAGGCGGCAGATCCGGGGAGACTCCCTTTCCTTCCCGGGGAGGAGCGGCGCGGGAACGCACCGCAGGGATCTGCTGGGTTTGGAGACTCCACACGGGGTCGGGTGCCAGAGCTAGCAACGCTCGGTCACAGGCCGGGTGAGCACGGAGTGCGGCCGGAGACCAGGGACAAGGGAGTGACTGCTTTTCTCTGGGGGCGCACTGAGGAGCGGGACCCCGAGTTCTCAGCTCCTCCGGGGGGAGATTAGGAGGCAACCATTTTTGCCCTGGTCCTCCAAGTCTGTACGGAGAGCTTGCAGGGAACAAAAGCTCCTGAGATCAAACCCGAGCAGCTTGCTTAGCCCGGACCGACAAGGGCGGGGCAATTCAGCCTCCGGCAAAGACATTTGGAAACCACAGCAACAGGCCCCTCCCCCAGAAGATCAGCACGAACAGCCAGCAAGCCAAGACCAAGTTTACTGATCAAGGAGAACGGGAGAACTCCAGCGCTAGGGGAATACTGCACATAGAATTCATGGCTTTTTTTTACCATGATTCATTAGTTCATCAAAGTTAATTTTTGTTAACTGTTTTTTTTTCTTTTTCTTTTTCCCTTTTTCAACCAACATCTTATCAATCTCTTTAAAAAAAAAAAAAACATTTTTTATTTTTCATTTTTAGTCATATTTTATCCCTTCATAGTAGTTACCCTTATTTTTGGCATATATATATAAGTTGTTCTCTCTTTAAAATTTTGAGATACAGTTTCTTCTAACAGATAAAAATATACCCTAAATCACTAGTGTATGGTTCTGTTCTAGTCTCCTGCCTGATCACATTCTCTCCCTTTTTTCTTTTTTTTTTAAATCGTCTTTCTTTTTTCAAACAACTTCTTATCTTATCAAGTCCTTTTATAAAATCTTTTATAATTTTCATCTTTACAGTCATCTTCTATCCCTTCATTGTATCAACCCTTATTTTGTACATATATGTCTTTCTTCCTTTAAAATATTAGGAGGCACTTTTTTCTAACAGAACAAAATACGCCCAAAATCTAGTGTGTGGCACTGATCTATGCACTAGCCTGATCATATTTGATCACATTCTGCTTTTTTTGTATTGTTCTGTTTTTGTTTTTATCTTTTTTTTCTTTTTTTTTTTTCTCTTTCTTTTTTCTTTCTTTCCCTTTCTTTTCCCCTGGTTTCAGGTCTTTTCTGATTTGTATACAGTATATTTGCTGGGGACGTTGTAAACCTGTTAGCATTTTGTTCTTTCATTCATCTATTCTCCTCTGGACAAAATGACAAGACGAAAAAAATCACCTCAGCAAAAAGAACAAGAGGTAGTACCGTCAGCCAGGGACCTACTCAATACGGACATTAGTACGATGTCGAAACCTAGAGTTCAGAATCATGACTTTAAAGATACTAGCTGGGCTTGAAAAAAGCGTGGAAGTTATTAGAGAAACCCTTTCTGGAGAAATAAAAGAACTAAAATCTAACCAAGTCGAAATCAAAAAGGCTATTGATGAGGTACAATCAAAAATGGGGGCACTAACTGCTAGGATAAATGAGGCAGAAGAGAGAATCAGTGATATAGAAGACGAAATGATGGAAAGTAAAGAGGCTGAGAAAAAGAGGGAGAAACAACTACAGGATCACGAGGGCAGAATTCGAGAGATAAGTGATTCGATAAGATGAAACAACATTAGAATAATTGGGATCCCAGAAGAAGAAGAAAGAGAGAGAGGGGCAGAAGGTATATTGGAGCAAATAATAGCAGAGAACTTCCCTAATGTGAGGAAGGAAACAGGCATCAAAATCCAGGAGGCACAGAGAACCCCTCTCAAAATCAATAAAAATAGGTCAACACCCCGACATCTAATAGTAAAACTTACGAGTCTCAGAGACAAAGAGAAAATCCTGAAAGCAGCTCGGGAGAAGAGATATGTAACCTACAATGGTAAAAATATTAGATTGGCAACAGACCTATCCACAGAGACCTGGCAGGCCAGAAAGGACTGGCAAGATATCTTCAGAGCACTAAACGAGAAAAATATGCAGCCAAGAATACTATATCCAGCTAGGCTGTCATTGAAAATAGAAGGAGAGATAAAAAGCTTCCAGAACAAACAAAAACTAAAGGAATTTGCAAACATGAAACCAGCCCTCCAAGAAATATTGAAAGGGGTCCTCTAAGCAAAGAGAGAGCCTAAAAGCAGCAAAGATCAGAAAGGAACACAGACAACATACAGTAACAGTCACCTTACAGGCAATACAATGGCACTAAATTCATACCTTTCAATAGTTACCCTGAATGTAAATGGGCTCAATGCCCCAATCAAAAGACACAGGCTATCAGATTGGATTAAAAAACAAGACCCATCCATATGCTGTCTGCAAGAGACTCATTTTAGACCCAAAGACACCCCCAGGTTGAAAGTGAGGGGGTGGAAAACCATTTACCATGCTAATGGACACCCAAAGAAATCTGGGGTGGCAATCCTTATATCAGACAAATTAGATTTTAAAACAAAGACTGTAATAAGAGATGAGGAAGGACACTATATCCTACTTAAAGAGTCCATCCAACAAGAAGATCTAACAATTGTAAATATCTATGCCCCGAACATGGGAGCAGCCAATTATATAAGGCAATTAATAACAAAAGCAAAGAAACACATTGACAACAATACAATAATAGTGGGGGACTTTAACAACCCCCTGACTGAAATGGACAGATCATCTAAGCAAAAGATCAACAAGGAAATAAAGACTTTAAACGACACACTGGACCAAATGGACTTCACAGACATATTCAGAACATTCCATCCCAAAGCAATGGAATACACATTCTTCTGTAGTGCCCATGGAACATTCTCCAGAATTGATCACATCCTAGGTCACAAATCAGGTCTCAACCGGTACCAAAAGATTGGGAGTATTCCTTGCATATTTTCAGACCACAATGCTTTGAAACTAGAACTCACTCACAAGAGGAAAGTCGGAAAGAACTCAAAACTATGGAGGCTAAAGAGCATCCTACTAGAGAATGAATGGGTCAACCAGGAAATTAAAGAAGAATTAAAAAAATTCATGGAAACCAATGAAAATGAAAACACAACGGTTCAAAATCTTTGGGGTACAGCAAAGGCAGTCCTGAGAGGGAAAGTATATAGCAATACAAGCCTTTCTCAAGAAACAAGGAAGGTCTCAAATACACAACCTAAGCCTACACCTAAAGGAGCTGGAGAAAGAACAGCAAATAAAGCCTAAACCCAGCAGGAGAAGAGAAGAGAAATCATAAAGATCAGAGCAGAAATCAATGAACTAGAAACCAAAAGAACAGTAGAACAGATCAACAAAACTAGGAGCTGGTTCTTTGAAAGAATTAACAAGATTGATAAACCCCTGGCCAGAATTATCAAAAAGAAAAGAGAAATGACCCAAATCAACAAAATCATGAACGAGAGATCACAACCAACACCAAAAATATACAAACAATTATAAGAACATATTATGAGCAACTCTATGTCAGCAAATTAGATAACCTGGAAGAAATGGGTGCATTCCTAGAGATGTATCAACTACCAAAACTGAACCAGGAAGAAATAGAAAACCTGAACAGACCTGTAACCACTAAGGAAATTGAAGCAGTCATCAAAAATCTCCCAAGAAACAAAAGCCCAGGGCCAGATGACTTCCCAGGGGAATTCTATCAGACATTTAAAGAAGAATTAATACCTATTCTCCTGAAACTGTTCCAAAAAACAGAAATGGAAGGAAAACTTCCAAATTCATTTTATGAGGCCACCATTACCTTGATCCCAAAACCAGACAAAGATCCCATCAAAAAGGAGAATTACAGACCAATATCCTTGATGAACATGGATGCAAAAATTCTCACCAAAATACTAGCCAATAGGATCCAACAGTACATTAAAAGGATTATTCACCACGACCAAGTGGGATTTATCCCTGGGCTGCAAGGCCGGTTCAACATCCTCAAATCAATCAATGTGATACAATACATTATCAAAAGAAAGAACAAGAATCATATGATCCTCTCAATAGATGCAGAAAAAGCATTTCACAAAGTACAGCATCCTTTCTTGATCAAAACTCTTCAGAGTATAGGGATAGAGGGTACATACCTCAATATCATAAAAGCCATCTACGAAAAACCTACAGCGAATATCATTCTCAATGGGGAAAAGCTGAGAGCTTTTCCCCTAAGGTCAGGAACGCGGCAGGGATGTCCACTCTCATCACTGCTATTCAACATAGTATTAGAAGTCCTAGCCACAGCAATCAGACAACAAAAAGAAATCAAAGGCATCCAAATCGGCAAAGAGGAAGTCAAACTCTCACTCTTTGCAGATGATATGATACTTTATGTGGAAAACCCAAAAGACTCCACCCCAAAACTGCTAGAACTCATACAGGAATTCAGTCAAGTAGCAGGCTATAAAATCAATGCACAGAAATCAGTGGCATTCCTATACACCAACAACAAGACAGAAGAGAGATAAATCAAGGAGTCAATCCCATTCACAATTGCACCCAAAACCATAAGATACCTAGGAATAAATCTAACCAAAGAGGCAAAGGATCTGTACTCAGAAAACTATAAAATACTCAGGAAAGAAATTGAAGAAGACACAAAGAAATGGAAAAACGTTCCATGCTCATGGATTGGAAGAACCAACATTGTGAAGATGTCAATGCTACCTAGAGCAATCTACACATTCAAAGCAATCCCCATCAAAATACCATCCACTTTTTTCAAAGAAATGGAACAAACAATCCTAAAATTTGTATGGAACCAGAAGAGACCCCGAATAGCCAGAGGAATATTGAAAAAGAAAAGCAGAGCTGGCGGCATCACAATTCCGGACTTCCAGCTCTATTACAAAGCTGTCATCATCAAGACAGTATGGTACTGGCACAAAAACAGACACATAGATCAATGCAACAGAATCGAGAGCCCAGAAATGGACCTTCAACTCTATGGTCAACTTATCTTTGACAAAGCAGGAAAGAATGCCCAGTGGAAAAAAGACAGTCTCTTCAACAAATGGTGTTGGGAAAATTGGACAGCCACATGCAGAAGAATGAAACTGGACCATTTCCTTACACCACACACAAAAATAGACTCAAAATGGTTGAAAGACCTAAACGTGAGACAGGAGTCCATCCAAATCCTAAAGGAGAACACAGGTAGCAACCTCTTCGACCTCAGCTGCAGCAACTTCTTCCTAGAAACATCACCAAAGGCACAGGAAGCCAGGGCAAAAATGAACTATTGGGATTTCATCAAGATAAAAAGCTTTTGCACAGCAAAAGAAACAGTCCACAAAACCAAAAGACAACCGACAGAATGGGAGAAAATATTTGCAAATGACATATCAGATAAAGGGCTAGTATCCAAAATCTATAAAGAACTTATCAAACTCAACACCCAAAGAACAAATAATCCAATCAAGAAATGGGCAGAAGACATGAACAGATATTTTTCCAAAGAAGACATCCAAATGGCCAACAGGCACATGAAAAAGTGCTCAACATCGCTCGGCATCAGGGAAATCCAAATCAAAACCTCAATGAGATACCACCTCACACCCGTCAGAATGGCTAAAATTAACAAGTCAGGGAACGACAGATGTTGGCGGGGATGTGGAGAAAGGGGAACCCTCCTACACTGTTGGTGGGAATGCAAGCTGGTGCAACCCCTCCGGAAAACAGTATGGAGGTTCCTCAAACAGTTGAAATTAGAGCTACCATTCGATCCAGCAATTGCACTACTGGGTATTTACCCCAAAGATACAAATGTAGGGACCCGAAGGGGTACGTGCACCCCAATGTTTATAGCAGCAATGTCCACAATAGCCAAACTGTGGAAAGAGCCAAGATGTCCATCGACAGATGAATGGATAAAGAAGATGTGGTATATGTACACAATGGAATATTATGCAGCCATCAAAAGGAATGAGATCTTGCCATTTGCAACGACGTGGATGGAACTGGAGGGTGTTATGCTGAGTGAAATAAGTCAATCAGAGAAAGACATGTATCATATGACCTCACTGATATGAGGAATTCTTAATCTCAGGAACAAACTGAGGGTTGCTGGAGTGGTCGGGCGTGGGAGGGATGGGGTGGCTGGGTGATGGACATTGGGGAAGATATGTGCTACGGTGAGTGCTGTGAATTGTGTAAGACTGTTGAATCACAGATCTGTACTTCTGAAACAAATAACGCAACATATTTTAAGAAAAAAGAAAAAGAAGAAGATAGCAGGAGAGGAAGAATGAAGGGGAGTAAGTCAGAGGGGGAGACGAACCAGGAGAGATGATGGACTCTGAAAAACAAACTGAGGGTTCTAGAGGGGAGGGGCTGGGGGGATGGGTTAGCCTGGTGATGGGTATTGAGGAGGGCACATTCTGCATGGAGCACTGGGTGTTATGAACAAACAATGAATCATGGAACAGTACACCAAAACAAATTATGTAATATATGGTGATTAACATAACAATAAAAATTTTAAAAAAAAGCAAAAAAAGATGAAAGGGAGCAAAAAATGTGGGACAAAGAGACAACAAATAAAAAGCACATTTAAACATACCCATAAAGTAATGATGATTACATTAAATGTAAATAGTCTACAAAGTCCGATTAAAGAGCAGACTGTTAAATGAATTTAAAAAAGCAAGACTTCACTATATGTTGTCTATAAGAAACACACTTGAAATGTAAACCACAGAGGGGTTCAAAGTAAAAGAATGGGAAGGGGTATAGCATACTAAATCTAACAAAAAGAAAGCAGGAGTAGTTGTATTAATATAGATTTCAGAGTAAGGAATGTTACCAGGATAAAGAGGGACAATACTGCAATGACAAAAGGGTCCACACATCAATAAAACGTAACAATTCTAAAAGTATCTGCACCTAAAAACAGAACTTCAAAATAGAGAAAACGAAAACTTATTAAACTTAAAAGAGAAATAGACAAATTCACAAGTATAGTTGGAGATTTCAAAATCCCCTTCTCAGTAACTGAAAGAACAAGTAGACAGGAAATCAGCAAAAAGACGTGAACAACACTATTTGCCAACTTGACCTAATTGACATTTGTAGAACACTGCACTCAAAAAATAGCAAAATAGATTTTTTTCAAATGCACATGGAATATTTACCAGGATTGGCCATATTCTGAACTATAAAACATTTCAATAAACATAAAAGGATTTGAAATTGTCAATGTATATTCTCAGACCTCAATATAATTATAGCAGAAATCAATAATAGAAAGATATCTGGGAAATCCCCCAAATATTTGGAAATTATACAGCACATTTCTATACAACCCATAGGTTAATGAAGAAAATCACAAGACTATTTAGAAATTATTTTAAAATAAATGAAAATAAAAACACCAAATATCAAACGTGTGGGATGCAGCCAAGCATATGTATATTATAGCATATAACATAAAATATGTATATTAGAAAAAAATAAAGATCTCAAATCAAATCTGTTTCCACTTCAGGAAACTAGGCACACACACACACGCACACACACACACACACACACACACACACACACGAATTAAATGCAAAAAAACGCCAAAGAGAGAAAACGTTAAGGATAAGAGCAGACGTTAATAAAATTAACAGAAAGAAAAAGATATCAATGAAAGCATAAGCAGTCTCTTTGAAAAAAAAAACAATAAAATTGATAGACTTCTAGTAAAACTAATCAGAAAAAAAATAGAGAAAAAGTAATTACCAGTATTTGAAATGATATATGAGTTATAACTTCAAATAATACAGACACTAAAATGATAGTAAGAAAATATTTTAAACAACTTTTTTTGACCAATAAGTTAACAACTTAGATAAAATAACAAATTTGTTGAAAGACACAAACTTCCAAAGCTGACTCAAGAAGAAAAAAGAACCTGAATAATCCTATAAATTTTAAGGACTTTGAATTCATAGTTAAAAACCTCCCCTAAAGAATACTCCAAGCCCAGGTAGCTTCACTGGTGGATTCTTCCCAACATTTAAGAAAGATATAATAACAACCCTATACAACAAACTCTCCCGATGAATAAAAGAGAACATATTCCATCACATTCTATGAGACCGGAGCTGATATGATACTAAAACCAGACAAAACTATTAGAAAAGAAAAGGGAAAGAAATAAGTAAGAAAAAAGAAAACTAGACACCCAATATTCCCCAGGAATATCAGCAAATTGAATCTGGCAATATATAAAAAGATAAAGCATCATGGTCCCATGGAGTTTATACAGCAATACAAGGTAGGTTGAACATTTGAAAAACAAAATATAATGTACCATATTAACAGATAAAAGAAAAATTATATGATCATCTCAACAGAGGCAGGAAAAACATTTGACAAAAATCCACACACTTTTTGATAAAAACGCTCAGCAAACTAGGAATAATAGACAAGGACTTGCTCAATTTGTTAAAAAGCATGTTTGAAAAACCCACAGCTAGCATCATATTTACTGGTAAAAAACCTTGTAAAATGAAAAACAAGGAAAGGATTCCTCCTCTCAGCACTTTTATTCCCATTATACTGAAGGTCCTTGCCAACAAGGAAAGAAGAAAGAAATAAAAGACAGATTAGAAAGAAAAAGAAAGCTTTCTTTGCAGACAATATAATGGTCTATGTAGAATATTCTAGTCAATATCAATTTTATTTATATACACTTTCAATAAACAACTGCAAATTTTGATTTTAAAATGCTATTTACAATATCAAGAAAAATGCGAAATACTCAGGGATAAATTTTACAGAAGATATACACTGCTACACAATATTGCTGAGAAAAATTAATGATGATTAATAAGTATAGAGATATATCATTCTCATGGATTGGAAGACTCAGTACTGTTAGTGTGTCAACTCTTCCCAACTAATACATAGATTCAATGCAATTCAACTCAAATTCCAGTAAGAACTCTCTTACAATACTAGTAGAAATGCAAAATATTACAGCCATTTTGAAAGACAATTTGGCAGTTTCATGTAAAGTTAAATATAGACTTACCATATGACCCAGCAATTGTACTTCTAGGTATTTACACAAGTAAACTGAAAATTACATTCACACAAAAATCTGTGGCAGCTTTATGTATAATTGCCAAAAGCTGGATGTAGCCAAGTCAATAATAAGACAAACAATTCAATTAAAAGTAGGCAAAAACAACAAAAAAAGAAGGGAATAGAATTTGACCAAATAATATATACGGATGTCAAATAAGCACATGGAAATATACTCCACATCATTAGTCATTAGGGAAATGCAAATTCAAGTCACAAGGAGATACCACTACATACCTAGGAGAAGAGCTAAGATTACAAATATTGACACTGCTAAGTGCTGGCAGTGAACTCACATTATATGGCTGGTGGATATGTGAAATAATTCAGCTACTGAATCAGGAAGTAGTTCCTAAATCATGTTGCTATAAACATTTGCTACAAGTATTTGTACGGACATGTGTTTTCATTTCTCTTGGGTAAATTCATAGGAGTGGAATGACCCAGAGTGCTTTTCTAAGTAGTGGGTGATGGACCACACAGTAACAATATGAGGAAGGAAGTACTTTCCCAGAATTTCTTTTTTTTTAAATTTTTTTAAAGAGTTCATTTATTTATTTGATAGAGACAGAGATAGTGAGAGCAGGAACACAAGCAGGGGGAGTGGAAGAGGGAGAGGGAGAAGCAGGCCTCCCGCAGAGCGAGGAGCCCGATGCGGGGCTCGATCCCAGGACCCTGAGATCATGACCTGAGCCGAAGGCAGACGCTTAACGACTGAGCCACCCAGGTGCCCTTTCCCAGAATTTCCCAGAGTTAGAAAAGAAGAGAGCCGAACAGTGAAAGGCAAGAAAGTGAAGGGTGATCCCTGCAAAACCAGGCATGACAAGGGACCTGGTGTGGAATGTTGGAAAGGGAACAGCTCCAGATGTGGGTAAAACAAAGGGTCCTGTTCCTTAATATACACTAGGGATTGTGGTTGGGGCTGAGACGGGGCATGAGACTCTGTTAAGTTATAAGCCAGCAATTTTCCCAAATCAGTTCTGGGCCAATAAGCAATCTCATAATTGTAATAGAAATGTCAACACCCACAAGAGACATGAGATCTTATCCTCCAGAAGATGAGCATGCACACCACTCAACATCCACAAAATCCTGATGTGGTTCCAAGAGCTCTAGCTGCCAAGAGAAGTCTTTCTAGGCTGAGCCAGTCCAAGAGATCCAAAGCCACACAGGAGCAAGTGGGTTGCGTGATAGGACTGGGCACATGCGGGAAACAGTAACTTTACTGGCTAGAGCATAAGGTGTGAAGAGAAAAATGAGATTCGAGGGGTAAATTGAGACCAGACTAAGAAGGGTCCTGACTACTCTCCTTATGATTCTTTTCTATTGTTTTATCTGTAGATTGTATAATTATATATTCTAGAATTTCACAGTTTGAAGAATAGAGAGCAACCTTTGTTAATAAGTATGTGATTGCATAATCAAAACATTATACAGTGCGGCACAGCTATGTCTAATTATTTTTTAGGGCACATATTGCTGTTGGCATTCATTATAGGCTGTAAGTAAGTGCACTCACTAGACCTTACCGTAGGGAATCTGAAAGAGTGGCTCTACCTTCTGTATGCACCAGTCCTAAATTACTATCTGCAAATGATTTAGAAGACAGAACCCAGTCCCCTTTGTGCCTTTGCTCGTACTGTTTCCTCTGTCAAGAATATCCATTCTCTGTGTCCCTCCATACCATATCCTATGGCTTAGTGGTTAGGAAAATGGACTTTAGAGTCAAAGTGTGTCTGGCAACACAAGAGGTCAATAAATGTTAGCTGTTTCTATTAATACCCATCGTTCAAGCTCAAATGCCAACCCTTTGATACTCCCCCTTGCGTGCCTCCTCCCCCCTCATGCATCACTCCCTCCCAAGCCACAAAATAGGACTCTTTCCTTCCTGAGAAAATCCATATCACTTTGCCAATGTCTAGTTGTTAGCTGGCACTCTGGTAATCTACGTACATTCATTATCTCTCTTGCTAGATAGGGAGGTCCTTGAAGGCAAGGTCCATCTATGCTCCATTCATGTCCCTCCCTGTGTCTGAGAGGATGCCCTACAGTAGGGGTCACGGTAAGCATCTATGGGTCATGATGTCACAAAAAAGCATGACTTAGCTTTTAAATACATTTCCTGCTCTTAGCCTAAAAGCTGAAATTTGGTAGCATATGAAAGTTAATGACCGTTACAAACATGTTTTCAAATGTATCAGGATCCTCCTATTTGGAACTAATCTGCCCTCTCCATACGGAGACCATCCAAAGAAACAACATACAAAGCAATCTGCACGCTCGCGCCGTGCATGAGAGCTATACTGATTCTACAGAGGTGACAAGGAAAAGCCATTTCATTTTGTTTTTGCTGAAGAAACATATGACATTCATCAATATAATTTTATGAGAGATAATTTTAAGAATCCTACATTCTTAAGGAAAATGCTAGTAATTGTTTTTTACTTATTCTAAATTACCAGAGGAAAAATTTATTACTAATTCCTCAATCATTTCATTATGTGGCACTAATAAAAATAAGTCTTGACATTCCCATTATGTTTAGCAAAGTATAATGTAATTTAATAAATAATTTTGACTGAAGTGATTATTTACTTAAAACAGACTATGTAGAAGGAACCTCAAATCATATTTTCCTGGTGCCATATAATAAAGTAATTGTGCAATTAGTAATAAACAGAGCGCAAGAATGACATATGTTTTATTTAAAACTTGGGGAACAAAAGCACATCACTTGCGCTTTTTCCAAGCGAACAAAATCCTATGGTATATTAATCAAAGGGGCTGTTTTATGCCTCTGGCAGCAGTGTTTTAAAGTAAACCCTTAATATTAGATCCCAATCCCCAGTTTCAATTTGCTTTCAATGGAAAGGACATTAGAGTTTATAAAATACTCCTTGATTACTTTCTTGAAGGCCTGAAATCTTGACATGTCCATGACTGGCTCGCACTGCATCAATATACGGTGGTTGAAAGACCAATACCCATCGTGAACATTGCCACAGTGACTTATAGAATCATGCCCTTGAGAAAAAGCCAGAGAGAAAAAAGGAGCGCCAGGCAGTGACAAAAATGAAATAGAACTGTCATCTGGCAGTTCTTCATAGTCTGTCAAGGAAACTATTAAAGATATACAAAGAGCCAGAGAGCGCTTGGGTAAAGCTTGTGAAACCAGCGCTTCAAGGGCAGGTCCGCGCCTGTGGCCGGGGACGTGGTGAACAGGCGCTCGGGCAAAGGGATGACGTTCCCCGTTCCAAGGCGGTTGGACAACGAGGAATTTAAAATACATTGTAAATTAACTCTTAAGGACATCCTTTTTTCTAGCAGCAGATATCACGGAGATTATTCTGGGTCTGGTTCAGGAACTGTATTAAGAGCCTGCCTGGGGTTGTTTAAGACAAGTTCGAGTATCAGTCCACCCGTTGCCAGTTTGCAGCACCTTTGCCAAACTGTTTAGCTTCTCTGAGCCTCAGTTTCCCCCTCCTCACACACAGGACGTAGGAAATCAGAATCTGTTCTTTACCTTTTTCCCTCCTTCACACCTGCTCTATTTCCTTATCCAATATTCTGAGGCTCTTTCTGTGTTGCCCTCACTTGAGAGCTGCCTAAAGCCTAAATTCATCAGGTCAGAGCTGCTTTGTTGGCCAACAGCTGGTGTGTATGAAAAAAACTAGTAGGTCCTCATGGAGATCAAGGGGGACTTGGGGGAAACTTCTCCACCTAACCACCCCCCCCAACACACACACATATACACATACATTCTACCCTGAGTTCATCCAGATCAATTTTCTCCAGGGAATGTCAGTGTTCCTGAGGCCTTTGCTTATCCCTCAAATTATTCTAACAGAATTTCACTTGGGAAAGGAGGAGTAAATGATGTCACATTCAGGCAGTTAGAAGAGGTATTTGGAGAAGGTGAGGACTTAGCCTTCTCTTCATATCACCCAACATAGATCCCTGTCACTCAAAACAGAATTGGGGAAATTATGTAGAAATGGAATAAGCTCAACTATCGTGCTATGTAAAACATTGCTGACAAGTATATTTTGTCCCTAAATCTCATTATGATTTGGGATTTAAAATAAGTAATAAGTCATTTTGAATAGGCAAGGCAATAGAAAGATATAATTAAAAGATTAGATTTAGTCATATGTAGTAATTAAATCCCTAAACAAGTATGAGAATAATGGAAATTCAAATTTTATTGTATTTTTGTTTTGTAAAAAATAAATCACACTTTTTATGGCCATTTAAGCTCAAAATCTGTGTGTGTGTGTAGAGAGAGAGAGAGAGAAACCACTCTTAACAGGCCTCTCTAGAAGATATTTTACTTCTGGATGCAATTAAAGTATTCATATAATCTAAGAAAAGGAGGAAACTTTTTAAAGCCCGTTTTTGAGGGTGGGGATGGAAAAGAGCTTGTCATGATCTCCTTTTCTATCAATGGTTTGCAGTCATTTTAATTCTAGCATGCTATTATTTATCCCAAAGATTTATTTTTTCCATAGAGAGAGTACCATGTCTAGAATAATTTTTGGCTTTTCTTCTAATGGGGTTTTCATCCTAAGCTACAGTATTGTTTAGAGGGCTTTTTGAGAGGTATTTCTTTCATGACTGTCATATCCCAAAAGTGTACTATAGCTTAGAATTGTAAGTATATTACAGATTTATAACAGTAATGATTTTTACAGTTTCACTAATCCATCAGGCAGATGGGACATATTAGTTTATTCTGGGCTTTACCCATATTCGTTTGGCAAGGCCAAATATACACTATTTCAGCCCAAAAGATTTTTTTTCTCATAACACTAAAAGGTATGTTGTAGAGTTCATTTTACTAACTTGGCACCAGATATAACTACAACAAATAATATAATACCAAAAAATATCATTTACAAAAGCATAATATAAAATGAGTAATTTCCTGCTGAGTGGCAGGTATGGAAACCTGCTACAGAATCTAATTTTTTTGAACAGATCATTAGGGGGCCATCACCACAACTGTCACTAAATACTTTTCCTAGTGACCCACAGCTTGTTCATTTAAGAGAATGGCCTCTGAACAAAAGAAACTGATACTGCCCTCTGGAAATTTACTTTTCAAAGGAATGTGAGACAATAGGCATACATAGCATTTAATTCACATATTACAGTTTTGGGGTTTTGGGGGGTAGGGTAGTGCTTTTAAATATGTTTCTTTTATTTTCATTCCCCACATAATGTAATCCATAAACTCTTTTTCTGCTAAGACAATACAAATTGTTCCTGACTGCTCATTGTGACCAAAAGGAGGGCCAGACACATATAAGTAATTAGCAAAACTATAGAGGCCATTGTTCATTTCAATGATCACCTAATACTGGAGTTTGTATTTGTTCATAATCTTGCCCAGTCCCACACTATGCTGGAAATTGTATGTGTGTGGTAATAATAAAGTAATGAGGATGAGAAGGTGAAAGAGGAGTAATAGGCATTGTGCAGGTATTCTACATGTGTAATCATATTTAGTATTTATGAAAACGGTATGAAAGAAATACTATTATTTTCCCCTTTTTACAAATGTGGAAACTGAGGCACAGCAAGTAACGTGTGTGAGGTCTTGTAATTGGTAAGCAGCAGAATCAGGATTTGAATCCCAGGCTGTTGGACTCTAGAGCTTGTGCTCCTTTTTACATTACAAATTGGAGATACAAGAAATGCACACATAGGTGGGTTCACAAATACAGCTGCAGAGCTCTCCAGACCAATTCTATGATATAAACATCGGACTGGAGCCATGAATTCTTATGTTAATGATGTAATGTGGATAATTACTGTAAGGCTGATTTACAAAATAAGAGTGAGATGTAAGTTGGTATTATTGCAAGAAAATGTTTAAAGAAGGTGGAATCTGAGAATGAGCAAAATCCAGATGAGCTAAGATTGGAGTGCAGAAAAAAGTGTGAATATAGGTACATGCGTGCAAGTTGGACATATAGGTCTTTGGGGAAAACATAGCTGTAAAACTGCCTTAAATTACCCCAATCTGGATCATATTTTAATTTAACCCCAAATATTGTGTGGGATATACTTATGTTAAAAAATTGTTAGTTATCGGGCGCCTGGGTGGCTCAGTTGGTTAAGCGACTGCCTTCGGCTCAGGTCATGATCCTGGAGTCCTGGGATCGAGTCCCACATCGGGCTCCCTGCTCAGCAGAGAGTCTGCTTCTCCTTCTCACCCTCCTCCCTCTCATGCTCTCTGTCTCTCATTCTCTCTCTCAAATAAATAAATACAATCTTTAAAAAAAAATTGTTAGTTATCTTATATTTAAATTTCCCTGGACAGCTGGTATTTTTATTTGCTAAATCTGACAACCCTACATAACACTTAAATTTACCTGACTTTTTTTCTCTGTATTGTCTATCCTCCCCTACCCCCATGTTAGAATATATGCTCCTCCAAGCAGGAATCTCACTTTTCCTGTTCTCCCATCTACCCCCAATATTTATAATAGTGCCTGGCACTCACAGATGCTCAATAGATGCTTGTGAATGAAAAGGAAAAAGGCTTTTTCACTAAGTATTTATTTAATTCCAAAGTTGACAATTTGAAAGCTGAGGGACAAAAAATAAAAAATAAAAAGAAAGAAGGAAAGAAGGAAAGAAAGGAAGGAAGGAAGGAAGGAAGGAAGGAAGGAAGGAAGGAAGGAAGGAAGGAAGGAAGGAAGGAAGAGAGAAAGAAAGAAAGATAAAGAAAGAAAGAAAGAAAGAAAGAAAGAAAGAAAGAAAGAAAGAAAGAAAGAAAGAAAGAAAGAAAAAGAAAGAAAGAAAGAAAAAGAAAGAAAGAAAGAAAGAAAGAAAGAAAGAAAGAAAGAAAGAAAGAAAGAAAGAAAGAAAGAAAGAAAGAAAGAAAGAAAGAAAGAAAGAAAAAATAAGATTGGATTGAGGAATGAGGGATGAGGCACAGAGAGGCAGTAAGCATAAAAATATAAACCTAAGTAAACTGGAAAGGAGCAAATGCACCACACTTTTGGAGAGGCTTTGGAGAGGAGGAAGGGGAGGGAAGAAAACAGTTCTTGG
Organism: Zalophus californianus; assembly: GCF_009762305.2. Classification (NCBI taxonomy): domain Eukaryota; kingdom Metazoa; phylum Chordata; class Mammalia; order Carnivora; family Otariidae; genus Zalophus; species Zalophus californianus. The sequence continues at coordinate 78,334,153 of NC_045600.1, read as the reverse complement.
CAGAGATAGGGAAAGGTAAGGGGAACTATCAGTTTGTTTTAATAATTTTACTGAAACAGCAATGCAAAATCCTTAGAATTTTGGTTAAGGACTACACTTTTTAAAAGAGAAAGAGAGAGGCCCTCTTAAACTACTATGGAACATGATGTAGATGGAAAATGACATGAATAGCAACAGATGTTCTCCTTATAACTCTTTTTTTTTCCAAAATACCAAGATGGATTAGAAATGTGCAAAACAAAAGAGTCAAACTAACCCAAATTCTTCTAATTCTCTAATTGCAGAAACAGGGCTGTAACCAATTTTACTTTTTTTTTTAGTTTAAAAAAGGGGAATAATTTTATCCAGACTAGTACTTCCATCTTTCAGCCTATGAAATATAATATAGTAGAGTTACTCTTAACTAAAAAGTCAAATTTCAGTTGAGTACTCATTTAGGCTCTTTAAACAATGATTTTATAGATGAATTCAGAGGTTTCATGACCAGAATTGAGTAGTGCAGACTTTTCCTAATTCATTAATTTGAAAAACCAAATTCCTTTAAACTATTTCTCTCATAGTTTTTTCTTACATATTTGGCACCTGCCATTCTTCATTTATAGGCGAATGTAGCATAAGATGGCATCCGATTTAGCACAAAATGGTACATTACACAATTCTAGCTTGATATATCAATATTTTATGATGTTCAGTAAATGCCCTCATGATTTCCAGATGTCTCACCACCTGAATCAGATTTAAGTCATGGTGAAATCTTTGATACAGACGCTTGAGAAATAAAAAAGAACATATATGTTCAAATATATCATCTTAGCCCAAGCTTAAAGAAAAACTTCTCTCTGGCCAGGTTGCCAATTTCAAAATGCTCTTAAAACTATCCTCCACAATGGAAGTGTATCCTACCCTCTCCTGTTGGTGTAAGTGTAGCAACGTTTGCCTCCCTTGTCCCTAGGGTCCACCAATGGGATTAGTAATGCTTACTGTCATGAGCACTACTGGTAGACAGAAGTGACAACTCAATTAAATCAAATTACCAAATAACCCTTGGACAATGAGCTCATGTAAGAGAGGTGCTCCAAAGGTTGCAAGGGGTGATGAATACAAACCCTGCCTTCAGGGAGCTCAGAGCCCAGTTAGCAAAATGATGGGTAAACATGACCAGGTTAACTTATTACAATATTTAATGAAGTATCAACTGAAGAGACAGTGAAAAGATAGACATATATGCAGGTCAACAATAATCGAGGCAGAAAAGAGTTGGCCACATAAGGGGAAAGATAATGGCAGAAGGAGAAATACAAGAAAAAAGCTGAGAAGAGAAGGAACACATCCAGCCCCTGCCTTCCCATGTGTTACAGTATTCATTGTCTAATTCCAGCTAGTTGGCCTATAAATTGAAGTGTGTTTCTTTGTTTTATTATTGCTTTTGGTCAGTACTACCCAGAACTAGTCTATGTACTAAAACTATATAACAAAATAAATTATAAAGATTAACCTTGTATCTTCCTAAATCCAGAAGAGACTCAGAAACACAGTAGATGCTTGATAAATGTTGAATTTGTTAATTAGTTATCTAAATGATGAAATATTATTGGTCTAGGAGTGAAGTTATGATCCAGACATGTATACATTATATAGAATTTCCTAAAGCATATTCTGTAAGATATTAATTCAGTTAGATGTACTACTGGGGGTAGGGAGGCAGTTTCTGAATTGAAATATATTGAGGAAGCATACCTACTCATACTCTCTTCTTAGATATGCACCGTGCTTGTTAATGTTAAGAGTTTGAATTGTCATTTTCTAGTTCCAAAGTGGAAAAAAAAAAAAAAAACTGTCGTGCAGCTAAGACGCTTGAAATTTAAAAATATGCACTAGCCTTGGTACAAATAAAATAGGGAAGGGAAGCATTTCATACAACATCAATCTGATTTACATATAATTATTTGATTGGTAATATTTTATGGGTAATATTGTCACTTTATAGCATTCAAGGAACACATAAGTCATGGAGATCAGGGGGTCAGTCATTTTTGGCTTTAAAGCATTCCATCTTATGCCTAAAATAAATTTTTGAGTTAATACAAATTTTAAAATGGCAAAGGATATGTCCAAGTGGAGCCCTCACGTACTGTAAGTATATGTGTACTATACATATATTTACAACAGTCAACCCATCTAGGCACATCTAGCTAATTTGGATAATAACAATAAAGTATCAAATTCACCATCTAGCACAAGTGTACGTGGGGCGATATTCAACATCATATGGACTTAAATGGTGTTCTGCAAAGCAGGTCAGAACAGTCCTGATCTTAGTGGTAAAAAGTCAAAAAGTCACTTCTCCTGCCTTATAAATTATGTGAGGGAAGTCCTGTATTTAAGCTCTGTTGTTGCAATTGAGTCTGCTATTTAGATACTTTCAATTATCCTTTTGATTTCTGGAAACTCGATATGTTGTAGTCGACAACTATGCACAAGCTTTTAAACAAATTACAAATTACTGGTTAAATGTTCAATTGTAAGTGATTGTGGGTCATGGGGCATAATACTTCAATGAGTGGGATAGACTCAGCTTTTGGTTATCTGTAGTATTTAACTAGTTGGTGAGAGACCCATATCTTTTTATTTTTGTATCCTCTGACCCCCAGCCCAGTGCTTGTCATTACTTGTTTTGAGCAACTTTTCAAAAAGTGCGATTCTTTCGATGTATTAATAAACAAACCATGTTTGTTTTGATTTTGCATTCCCAGTGCCCAGATCAAGGCTAGGTATATACTAGGTGCTCAGTAAATAGTCATATTTAACAGTGAATGTTAATAAAAGAGTTACTTCAGACTACCCATCTCTTAATATTAGATAGCAGGGGTAACAGTGCTTTGTGATTGTGCGTTTCTGAAAATGTCATTACAGCATCCTCCTGGGTTAATTAGAACCTCAGGAGACCCTATGTCTAAGTTGCTTATCTGATATATTTTAGGATTGTAGAAAATGTCTGTGGAATTTCCTTAATAGCCATCTGCAAATCCCTACCTCTGCTTGACTATTTAGAAAGGTTGAAAACGCAGTATTAGAGAACATCCCAGTACCTTTTCTTTTTAGATTTTATTTATCTATTTACTTTAGAGAGAGAGTATGTGTGTATGTGTCGGGGGGTGAGGGGGGGCAGAGGAGGAGGGAGAGAGACAAGCAGACTCCCTGCCGAGCAGAGAGACAACACAGAACTCTGGCTAGGGCTCACAACACTGACATGACCTAAAGCCAAAACCAAGAGTTGGACGCTTAACCAACTGAGCCTCCCAAACGCCTTACGTCCCAGTACCTTAAGACAGTGTTTACCAACTTTAATCATTAGTGGACCAACACCACGACTGCTCAATCCCAAAACTCCAGAGCATCTTACAATTGCAAATGAAAGTCACATGGCCTGAGTGGATTGCCATGGCACTGCCTATGTTATGCTTATTCTAAGCACTATTATCCATAAAATGCACTGAGTTCAACAAACTTTTATTAAATAAATATTTCCTATGTGCCAGACATCATCCACTAAAAGTAACTATAACTGACGGAGCATTTCTTCTTGGGAACTTCTAGAGTGGATAAATTTTAAAAATGTAATATGTCATTAGGGGATACACGAGCTATATTTCACCATAATAGTGCAACATAACAAAACACTCCAATACTGAGTGTCTTAAAAAATAGTATACATTTATTCCCTTCGTGAATCTGGGGGTCATTTATTTAGGGCTTGGCTGTTCAGCTCCTCTAGTCTCCATTGAATTTGTTCACATATGGCCGAAAGTCAGCCATCTGTGGGCTGGTCTAGGACACTGTAGCTGGGATCACTAGGGTGATTCATTCCTGCTCCATGCACCTTGTCCTCCAGCATGGATTCATAGAAATTGCAGAAGAGTAATAAACAGAAATGAGCACAAGCTTTTTCAGGCTTCTGCCTGCATCATATCTGCTAATGTCCCATTGGCCAAAGCAAGTCCTAGCCAAACCCAGTGCCAGAATGAGAGAGATTACAAAATCAAATAGCAAAGTCTGCAGGTACTAGATGGGATGACAAATGGGGGCCATCTCTTCAGTTTACTACTGGGCATAACAACGATGGAGAAACACAAAGCAGGGTAAGGGGATAGAGAGGGAAGGGGCCAAATTGGGTGACATTTGTGTGCAGAGACTTGAATTCACTAAGTGAGAGAGCCAGGTGGATAGATAGAAAAGAGAATTCTAGATAGGGAAAGGAAAGGGAACTCCAAAGGCCCCGAAACTAAGATATATTCAGCATGGTTGAGAAACAGCAAGGAAGCTGGGGCAGACAGAAAGGAAGAGAGTAGTAGAAGATGCAATCAGACAAGCAGCCAAAGAGAAGACCTTGTAGGGCCTATGGGCAATGGCAAGGATGGGGCAAGGCTTTAATTATGGATGAGGTGGGAAGCCTCTGGAAGATTTTCAGCTGACAAAATTAGTATCTAATTTTGAATGACAGAATCTAACTTGGGTTTTTAAAGTTTCCTTCTGATTCCCATAAGAAGGAGCAATGGCAGGGAGGCAAGGGCGGAAGCAGAGACATCAGTTAGGAGAGTATGGTCTTAATTTAGCAGTGACACCATGGTGGATGTGTCATGAGTATAGTGTGATGACAGTGACATGGGGTACTGGACATTTCTAAGGTACTATTAACAAGATTTGCTAAACCCTCAGGTTTGGTGTGCTAGTTGACATTACAACACACACATAACATACATATATTCAATCACTTGTTAAAATATGTACATATTTAAAACAAAAAATGTTCATCTTTGTAGCACCTAAAGTCATCTCCTATGCCTCCAGACGGTGGTCTGTGAGAACCATACTTTAGGAAATCCTGTTTTGCCTTTAGACAAACATTTAGATTAGTCACTCAAGTTAAAACTCCAAAATGAAATAAATGGTCAAGGACTCTTGGATTAAAAGGTCACAGACTCTTAAATGTACTTGGTGACTCAAAATAGAAACTCAAAATAAATGACACTTTTATTAGAACCTTGGAGAAGAAAAGTCCTCTTTTCCTCCATCAGTGAGAAAGCAGATGTTTTCTTTGTTAATTTCATCACCGAAATTTCTGGGATTGATTCCTCGCATCAGGAAATTTTTCTCAAATGCTTAATAACCTAGATTTTATTTCCTTGGTGTATTATGTTGTTAAGTGACGAAGCAGCCCATGAGTTCTTTCTTGTAGGAATAGAGGCACACACAAGTGTGAAAGTTATAAGCACCTACTGCTGTTGGGAAGGTGCTATGTCAACACAAAGAGAACAGAGTACTGCCCCCTCCCCCTAAAAATTACAAGAATCTAAATATGTTTTATTCTTGCCGTCACTTTACTTTATTAAAAGGAAAAGTAGTGTTCACAGGTATTAAATTTTCATTTTTCTCCAGAAAAAAAAGTGAAATTTTCTGCAAAAATTATAAATTTCCACAGCAGCAACTTCATAAAAATGTATGATCTTGCCCCTCAGGGTGCCTCCTCACTTGTTTGAAATGAAAAGCTGTTTGTACTCATGGTTAGAAATACACACATCAGGAAAAATTAATCATGCAAATATTTGCAAAGTGGGAACAGTAATTGTTGGGAGCCTCTGCAGTGAGCTGCCACACAGTACCACAGATAACAATGCTGGGAGAGAAGGCCAAAGGACAACCCATTTGAACAAAGCCAGGACAGAAGTCCCATCGATGGACTGACAGTACTATCAAAAACATCCTGGATCTGCTCCCTAAGAAACTAAGTTTTGACAGGCATATTGCCAAATATTATCAGAGATAAAATAGGGTTTTTTTAAGGTTTTATTTATTTTTTTGAAAGAGAGAGCACGAGCAGGGGGAGGGGTAGAGGGAGAGGGAGAAGTAGCCTCCCGGCTGAGCAAGGAGGCCAATGCAGAGCTTGATCCCAGGACCCTGAGATCATGACCTGAGCTGAAGGCAGATGTTCAACTGACTGAGCCACCCAGGTGCCCTGATAAAATAGTTTTTATTAAACATCCGCAAATGGTACAATGGTAGGCAAGATTTAGAAATTAGGGCTGGCATTTCTCGTGGAGGGCGGCTATTTGCTCCGTCCACATTCTTCCTATCTTTATCTAAGGAATATTATTATGAGCCTTCAGATTTATTTTGCTTTATAGTTTTCAAAGGGGAGGAGGGGTACTGTTTTTATTTTTTGTAAGTCAATGCTAATGTTAGTGGGACTTCTAAGTATAATGTCCTGTAACTGTCATGCCATGAAAGGATAAAATAGTTGACTTTCCATTGGAAGAGTATGACAAGATTATTGGGAAGGGACTTGCTGAGTCCTATGATGGCTCTGTGTGTGAGCTGGAACATGAGGCTGGATCTGTCTGCGTGCTGGGCATGAGACTTGCTTACAACCCGACCGACTGACTCCCTATGTGTATCTCTGCCTACAGCTCTCTACTGTCCCTCTGTTTATAAGGGATGGAAGGAGAAAGATAGCAAATCAGAGGCCCCTAATATAACTGACTACATAATGAGTGAGGTTCAGTGCCAAAGGAAGATGTGGGGCTTTTTGTGCAAAACTTCTTAAAGAATCTCAAGATGGAAACAGTGGATCATTAAGCAAGCATGGGCACTGTCTGACTGAACAGGGAGGTCACAGACCCATGAAGTTAGTTTTGATTCCTAATATAAGAAGTATAGGCTTCCATGCAAGAATTTAATGGCACCTTTTTGATACTCAGGCAAAACTGCTAATAGGACATCTCCTGTCTGGAAGGAGGGGACTGGGGACTCACTCATACAGGTGGGTTCAAGACATAAATATTTAATAGGGCTTTCTGGATTGGGTGTTTTGAGAACTATAGAATCTTTGTGCTGTCTTTTAATTTCCCATTTAAAATGGCCATCTTGAGAAGAGGTAAAAGTCAGCATTAAAACTGCTAACCATTAGAAGTCTTTTGACTCTTAGAAATTTGAAGCCCACGAGCACCTGCTAAGTCACCCAACAGCCTCAGTTGCACATGTGCTCTTGGCGGCATTACTGTCATGCCCAAGAGGCTCATGCTCAGACCCTCTGATTCCTTGTGACCCTGGATTTTCTCATCTTCAGTAATTTTATGTAAACATCTATTATCCACTCCAGATAGATGTCACAAAGAAGGCATGAGAAATTACCAGAAACAATACAATTCAATCACTCAAAGAAAAGTAAATAAAATGGCAGAACAGGCAAAAAGAGAATGGTACTTTAGGTACAGGCTTTTTTTGAACTGCCTTTTGTTTTCTGATTTTCATTTAGTGATGATCCAGGAGGATTTCCTGAGCATCCAAACCACTACCCACCACTATAGAGTATATCCAACAATTATAGTGATTGCTGCTTACAGTGATCAAGCTTTCTTGATGTGAGGAGAGTCTGCCAATTTTTGAAGTAAGAGAGAAAAAGATATTTTGTTTTTTTGTGATGAATCAACAATCAAAAATAAGACATGCTTTCTCAATCAGGTGCTCCTTCATCTAGCCAATCAGCTCAGGAACACCAGTATTCTCACCTAAAACTCAGATAAATAAGAGAGGAGATGTTCCTCTCATCTTCCTACTTGTTACTCAGTGTATCTTCAAGACTGACCCTGGTGACCAAGTTGTGCTGTTTTCACCCAGGAAGGAGGGGGAGAAAACAGCATGAACTTGCCCTCACCCTCAACGTGGGTGACCCTCTGACTGTGGTATCAGATGGATTCTAAACAGTCAACTCTCCATTATCTGCACTGTCAATCCTCTAGTGTTAAGCCTGCTTTCGTGTTCCACCAGAATAATTAAGCTTGATATGCAGGCACAATGAACTATCTTTTGTTTATTTTTACATCCTAATGCAGCCAGCCACCCCAGCAGGAGGATGTCAAACCCCCACACTCAATTACCTTCTCCAACTTGGGAAAGGTGTGAAAAGTAAATATTCAACTCCAGGAGAAAAATCAAGTTTTATTTAAGTTGATTCATCATATGAACTCTTGAACTCTAGTTTTTGGCACAGAGTAGGGAGCAGGGAACAACTCTGTGTAAGGAGTAGAGTGGAGTAGAACTTTCAGCTTCTCCGACTCACACCAGGGCATCCCCATATGGCTTCGTGATGGAATTTGTTGTATAGGCATGACCCCTGCCAAAAGAACAGGGCTGCCTCCAGAAATGATGGACAGCAAGAAAAGAAGTCACAATATCTTGGATACTATTAATTCCACAAGCATCACTATCAGGAACCTCTAAGACACTGTACACGAAAATTTTATTGCATCTGATCTTCACTTCATTAAGTTTGCAGAAAATCTCTTTTTGCAGAATATAACTTATTTCAGCTTGTTTTAACTCTTCATAAGATACAGGTCTGAGTGGGGGCGGGGAATGTAAAGCTAAAGGCAGTCAAAATGAAAGCAGCCTCAGCCTCAGTGTTCATCTCCCACAGGAGTAAACACCACACAAGCAGCTCCTGTTTTTTAAAACTACAGAAGACATAGGATTATGGGCTCTTTCTGCAATGATTGCTTAGAAGTTTGGAACTTAAATGTCTACCATTGATTCAAAGTGTTATAAATTCCCAGAACATCAGACCAATCCTTGTGATTGAGAACACCTGTGATGTCAGATGCACATTCTGAAACTATGTGATCCTGCTCCCCTCCAATTAGCTAAATAATCCAAAAAATACATGGACAGACATTGCCTGTCAGAGGCTCTCATCCAGGAAGAAAACTAAGTGTCGCACCATTACGAAGCCTGACTTTATCCTCACCAGTTTAACTGGGAACACCAGAAATCCATTTAAATTTTGGTATCTTATTGATTAACTAAATTAACTGATTTCTGAAGGCTTTTATATCTAGAGGGGAATGTCAAATTGCCCCAAGGAAGGGCAGATCAAATCCCAGAAGACAATGTCATTAGTCTAAAATGTCATGCCCATTGTCTTGTTCTTCTCACCCACCGCTACTGATGAGACAATACATTTTTCAAATTTGCAAAAAAAAGCAGAGACAACGTTAATCATCCAAACTAGACCCTTCGACTGCAGAGCTGAACTTTCCTACAGGCAATGCTGCAGACTTCTGAAAAGTTCAGGGATCTAACTGTCTAAAGGGAAAAGAGAGGATTTAATACTTTATTTTGACAATCCCAAAACATCAGTGGTATGGCCATAGCTCTTGGCATCACTGGGACTGCACACCTACCTACTCTATCTTGTTAGGAACTTTTTGGTCTTTCATATGACAATGACTTGCAATGTGTAGTCACTGTCTCCTGGCAGGGAGTAAGGCGGGGAGAGAGGGAAAAAAGCCCAGCAATTACTGTGCAATACTCAAATCTGCCTGCCAACAGGAGAACAGTGATTTGTGAGACACATCAAGAGGTGCTGGCAAGATCAATCTTCGGAGATCCCTCTGATAGAGGAATAATGAGTTGACAAAGACCAATGTTCAGTTGGGTCCAAGCCCAATAAGATTACTGTTCAGCATCATCAATATTGTCTCTGTTTGGAACTGACACAATCAGACTGGAATCAATTGTATTTTCCACAGCACTGTCACACATGATTTTTAACTTTGGCTCACAACTCTGTAGAGGAGCTTGCAGATGTTGGCAGATTTTTGCTAACTTACGGATGTCATTATTAAGTAGGAGTTGCACCCCACAGTAATTTGTGGTTCTGCAGTGTTTCTCTGAGGTCTGTATATTGAAGAGAGAAGACAAGGAGGAAGAGAAGGAGGAGATGAGATTAGCAAGAGGGATTTTTCTATTTAGCCCTCTCCTTTTGTTTTTGTTTTGTTGTTTTGTGTGTTTTTTTGTTTTGTTTTGTTTTGTTTTAGTGTAATGACCAAATACCATATGTAAATGGTAGGCTAGTCCTTAGCTTCAGCTTAATTTAAGATGGGGATCAAAGATTTTTACTGAAACACAGAATCATGAAAATTTTTCTGCTATGAAGCAACATAACAATAAAATTGTTAACGTTTCACCATCAAAAGACAGAGGGTATATGTAGCTGGCTCTGTATAGAAAATATTAGAAGTTGTTCAAGGAGTTGGAAAATCTAATAAGCAATTTGATTTTTAAACAATCCCTGCAGTCTCCTTCACAGTGTTTTATAAGTCATTATTCCCACCACAGAAAGCTATCAACTTTGTATTTCATGAGATCCGTTTGGGCCTTTAGCCCTGCCCATATGGATGTCCTAGGCCTGATATTAGCTTACTGATCAAGTTATCCAGGAACACGATGTGGCTCATGGTCATAGAATTAAATGCTGAAAAATGCAACAAGGGGCAGGGGCTGGATTTCTCTTTTGCCACAAGTATACATAACAATGGCTCTGCTGTATTTTTCCCATTGAGATCCATCTAAATGTAAATTTTGTGCTAAGTAAGTACCCTAGAAAGACAATTAAATCTGCAGTGCAGGATTCTCCAATTTAATAGACTTAAGTTTTACCTAACAAACTCAGGTCTTTAAATCATTCAATCTGTCAGAAATTCCATTTCATCAAATCTAATCACAGTCACTATAGGGTCTCTCTCTCAAGTCCAGGATGACACCAGTGTCCTGGAATTTTATGTAAAACACACATTTATAGGGGCCCCTCTGGTCTCTGATCACCTCTGACATGGTCTTTGTCCAAGCCCATGTGGTCCCTGAGGGCCAGGCATGAGCTTACTCTTCTTGGGCAGGATAGCTTTGTGGAGCCTGGGAACCTCGGTACCTAAGGTCCAGCCTTCTTAGGTGGGTCCTGTAGTCATTTCCTCCTGATGTCCTGCTTCCATCCCAAGGCTCCATGAAGAAGTGGAAGCACCAATTTCAAAGTACCCCAAACCTCTGCTGCTTCTCTCAAGAGCTCCCCCTTCTCTTTCATACTCACTGAAGCAACCATTATCCCACTCCCCTCCAGGGCTCTCACTTCTCTCCATTTCCCTGGTGTGACCTCCTCAAAGAGTTTAGGTTAGAAAACAAAGCAGAAGAGGTACTAGTCCTTGGGGTCCTTTGAGTTTTGACTCCATCCCAAAGGGCTAGAGAACAATAAGGCCAGGTTAGCATCTCAAAACAGGGTTGGAAAAATGAGAAAAAAACACAAATTAAAATCTTAGTAAATTATCCTGTTATGCCTGCAGCTAGCTAGGTGGCCTTGGAAAAGTCCCACCATAATCCCAGATCTAAGAAAAGTAGAAAGGTAACACTTGAGAGCATCAAAGGAGGGCAGGCATATGAAAAGGTTTTGTTGAGGCTAACATATTAGCCGTAGCAGTTATTTTTATTGCTTCATGCTCCTTGGAAAGCAGGAAGCAATTGTAGCTGAGAGGTGGAAGAGAAAGAGAGTCCAGTCTTCGATAGACTTGATTTCTTAGGTGGCTTGGATCTGGTCTGAACAGACGGCCCTATTGGGCTCCATGCTAACTGATAGCCCTAGGGATTTTGCAAAGACCTCACTCTCAGTGCTCCTCTAGTGAACTAAGAAATGCCAGTTGCTCCATTAGGCAAACTCCCAGAGGAGCAGCTCCTTTCCCGGGGGGGGGGGGGTCCCTGACATCAACTCAGCCTTAAATATTATGAGCTCTAGGGAAATAGGTGGGAGGAAATGTCAGTGTGTATATTTGGTTTGAATCTGTGTGTGCAGCATTAAAGATCTGAGTATCCCTGGAGGGTATTTAAATAAATGCCGATGTGCAGGGCCAGCCTTATGTATAAGTAGATCAAGTCTCTGCCTATTTGGTTTAAACACACCAAAGCATCCCTGACTGAATGTGAAACTCCTAGCAGGTGCTTCTCTAGCCCTGGAAGTACTTCCTTAAGGAAATGCTTCATTTAACTTGGATCAGATATTGCTAATATATTGCTAATACCTGATGGATGGATAGAGAGATGGATAGATGATAGATGGGTAGATGATAGATAGATAGATAGATAGATAGATAGATAATAGATAGATAATAGATAGATGACAGATTATAGATAGATGATAGATGATAGACAGATGATAGATGATAGACAGATTATAGATAGATGATAGATGATAGATAGATGATAGATAGATAGATAGATAACAGCAAAAGTTGGTTTATCTGACCATCACACAGCAGGATTTTGTGTCTTGAGGATTCAGGACAGAGGAAGAGTACATTACTATGTAAAAAGAAGGAAAGTCAAAGCACACATGGGAAGGGTGTGGTGAGTGCTGAGTGGAGCAGGTAGAAGACCAAAGCGTCTAGGAGACAGGTAGTGGTTCCAGGTACCAGGTCTGAGAGCAATAAAAGGAGAGAAAGTGCCAACTGGGGGCAGAAAAGGAGAAGTACAAAAGATCTGCCTCTGCCACAAATGCTTGCCAGGGTTTTTCCCCCCATTCTCATTCAATTCAACAGAAATTAATTATAAGCATCATAGTCATATATATTCTACTCATAAAAATATGAAAACCTGGCCTGAAAGGGAGATTCAAACACCAGGAACCACATACCTGGTCTGTAGTTTAAATCCACCGTTTATTAGTCACATGTTCACATCCTTTACATTTTCTGAGTCTCAGTTTCTTCTTTTGAAAATTGATGATAATACTATCTGTTGGGTTAGACAGAGCAGATCTAAATACATACCTAAGGGATCCAACCATTTCTTCCACTGATAACATGTGGGAAAAGGAACAACAGACCCCCTCCCCCCTTCTACTATTCTTCTGGCAGTGAGATATAAGAAAATGGGTTAACAAAGGATGGCACCCATGACAAACCCAACCCAGGCTCACTGCTGGGTCTGTCTCCTGCTTAGACTCCAAAGTGAAAATCCTATGTTAGAGACTCCAGTTGCCTGTCTTAGATGGTTCCATGGTCTTCACATGAGTTTTCCACAAATCCATTGATGAGCAGCTGTGATGAAAGCCCCAAGGAAGGTTCAACCTCATGCAGGGACCGACATTTGTAAATGGTCCTTACTTTCTACCCTTTCCACTCTTTGAGGTTCCACCCCTGAGGGTGAGACTAAGGATTGAAATTAGGATTGTTCAGTGAATCACTCTGAACTTTGCTTGACCTACTATAGAGTAGTTCTTAAACTATAATGTTCATAAGAATCACCTGGAGAAAACAGTTTTTAAATAGTTTTGTTTTTTTTTAAGATTTTATTTATTCATTTGAGATACAGAGATACAGAGAGAGAGAGAGAAAGCATGAGCAGGGAGAGAGGCAGAGGGAGAGGCAGGCTCCCTGCTGAGCCAGGAGCCCGATGTGGGGCTCGATCCCAGGACCCTGGGATCATGATCTGAGCCGAAGGCAGACGCTTAACCATCTGAGCCACCCAGGCGCCCGAGAAAACAGTTTTTAAATGCAGAGGATTCGTGAGGCCTTTCAACCTGCAAGATTTTATTTTCTTGTATGAACCTTCCAGAAAATGCCTAGGATTAAGAACTATTGCTTCTTCATTTTTTTCTCACTGCAATTCAGTATCATTTTCTGCTCCATATGCCAAATGTCTTGACCAGAGAGATAAAATTTGGTGTTATTTTTCTGAGGGTAAATGGCAAAATAGCATTGTAGAGAATTTTTCAGAGTTATCCTAGCCTTAAAATTACTTTGGAACCTCAGTTTTACTAGACAGTATAAACATTATAATAAAACACAGATTTATATATTATATATTTAATTTTATGCTCAAATAAAATTATTAACATGTTTATTTATATGCATTTTTATATTTCCTCAAATAACAAAAAGGAATTGGATTTTGTTAGCTGCTTTGCTTAAGTCAGCATATAACTCCTTGCCCAATTTTCTGCATCTGCTATAGTCAGCCTCACTGAATATTGTTATAACTGGAGAAGAACTAAAGTGAAGGAACAGAGAGTGAGGTAGTATATTTATTTCTTAGCTTGTGATCCTATGTAATTCAATGCCCCTCGCCCCCTCATCGAGTCATTTCCCCAGCTCTCCCTGAGTCTGAGAGGGAACTTCGGCAGCTTGAAGATCCCATATTGGCCACACCTTTCTCATTCTCCCCATAACAGTCTGAGCTGCCAACCTTAACAAGAAGAGAATATGGAATTTCTCATAAGTCATAGCTCTGTGCTTCATTTTAGGGAGAGGCAGGATAGCAGAAGTGTTAAGAGCATGGCTCTGGAGTCAAGCCATCACTCTGCCATTTATTAACTACAAGACCTCTCTTTATCTCAAATTCCTCCTTTGTAAAATGAGGATGATAATAGTACATGTCCCACAGGAATTCTGTAGGATTAAGTGAATTAATACATGCAAAGCATTCAGAACAGTGTCTGGGACATGGAGAGCAACAATTAATGTTAGTTATTTTATGAGAAAATATAGGTGCTGTGTAAGAAATTAAATACTTTATATATGGGGAAATCCTCATTATGTATATTAACTGTTATTATTTATTAAAATGTTAAATTAGGTTTTAAAATTAAAACCACTAACAAATTACATTTAAATAATTTAGACCCTAATAATATGAAAAAAGATTTCTAGGAGGAGTATGTTCAAAACTTTTTTTTTAATTCTACAGAGAGAATATGGAGTTATTTTGGTTAATTGAGACAAAATAAAAATAACGGGGAGGAAGGCAAAGCAGATCCAGAACCACAGACTGAAAGGAATTCCAGACTATGAGATAAAACACAACAATTAAAGGGGAACTCCATAAATGGGCATTAGGACAAACACTAAGGGATCTAATATCATCTAATATGGAATGTAGGATGGTGATTCAAGACCCATAATCAGCAAGATAAGAAAATCTAGATAATGGTGATTTATTCATAGTCTAGCTAGATAGGTCTTGGGAGAGATCTGTGAGCAGGTATGGGGAACATGATGATCTATGAGTGAACAGAAAGCAGGGTCCCAGCTTAGAGCTGGGATAAATGATCAAACTCTTCCCACTGGAGGGCAATCTGTCAAGAATGAAGGATTCAACCCTTCTTGTGATGCCAAGGCAGGAACTCTAGGGAAGAATGAAGATTGATTTATAAGAACTGGAACATGAGGTGGTAGCTACTTCCTACACCAGTGGTAGATATTTAACTGGATCTTCAAGGGAAAGACCTGAGATTTAAAGTTTACCAATTTCCATAGTATAAATACCCCCGATAAACTGATTTCAAGCTACCTATGTGACATCAACTAGACTGCACAATTCCTAAAACATTAACAATGTCAGTTCCAGCATACAACGGAAGCCTGGTTTTCATTGAGGGAAAAGATGAAAGACTGATAAAGAGTCAAAATATTGATGCTGAATCCTGAAAATAAGCTTAACCATCTTCATTCCTCTTGCCAAAGGTCAGGTTTGATCCTGAGAGACTGGGCAAGGTTGAATTTTCAAGTAGGGCAATCAGGTAGCCCCCGTGAAAAGAAAAGTGAGCAAGCTTGACACAAGCTGGGCTGACTATACTACAGCCACCCTCCCCCAGGACTATTTTTTCTGCTTGGTATGGACCAGGAAAAAGTGAAACTATGCAATCCTGAGCTACCAACACAGGCTGACCAGCCAGTTCAGGCTCAACACAGAAGTCTGGACCAGCAACAGAGACTCACCAATTAAGTAAGCATTTCCATGATAGAGACTGTGAATTGGTAAATGCTCTTTCAGCAAAAGACACGTTATCTCAATCCCCCCCTAAAAAAATTATTCTACTTTCTTCCAGAGTGAATTCTAAAAATAATTGGTGACAATAACATTAATAGTTAGCATTACTTGAGTAACTTCTCCATGGCTGGTATTGTTCAAGGCACTGTAGTCTGTGGTTTACATTAACCCATATCAAAATGGGATTAAACATTAGTCCCTGAAGCTCAGGGCTCCTTGGAGACGCCTGAGGGGCCACGTGAACAGGGAAGACAAGGCCCAGGGCCTGTGGCTTTGCATTCTTATTTCTACTTCAGCAGAATAGCTCCACTTACATCTATTTATGTACTGAAGTTTCATGTAAGATTCTCTTTCAAATAGAGACTCTATTGATAAAACAATTTTTTTTTTGAAAGCAACATAACCTTAAAAAAAGTCTTACAAGATTGTTATATTTTTTCTTGTTATTAAAAAGTTAAAAATCTAAGATGAAAAACAAAATCACTTCTCTAAGGTAAGTACTATTAACCTTTTGTTGTATACCCTTTCAGGCTTTTTTTTAAAAGTGCATATTAAAGTAGGTTTTATTTTCAACATTTAACAGTGGAGGAAATTTATACTTGCCCGGAATAACACAAATGAGCAGGGATCCTAACTCAGGTCTGTCTTCCATATTCGTATTAGGAAAAATAGGCAGTTACCTCTTATTCCCCACATACAAAGACCATATAAATCCATCCCTTTGTCTTTCTATGAAATCCAGTGGTACGGCTAATGACAGCACTCACATCTGCCTAGTCTATAGCTTATATCTGAGTCAATTGTCCCCCAGAGGAGGAAGCCCTACACTGAATTCCATAACATATAATACATACACACGGAAAGGGAGTAGACCAGATAGATGGTTTACATCCTGGCCCCATGGGTTCATACAGTTCTTAAATGTTATCTCTTCCTTAGGCCAGGCTTTTATCATTAAGCATTAATACCATCTAAAAGAGATAAAGATTGTTATAAACTTTGAAAGGTTTCAAGAGCAAATAAATGCTAGCTTATCAGTTTCAGAGTCAAAGAATATTAAAATTAA
This sequence comes from Zalophus californianus, assembly GCF_009762305.2. Lineage (NCBI taxonomy): Eukaryota > Metazoa > Chordata > Mammalia > Carnivora > Otariidae > Zalophus > Zalophus californianus. The sequence goes on along the minus strand of NC_045600.1, from coordinate 78,317,442 downwards.
ATTAAAAATATACAATTAACCTAATACATTTTGAATTTGGACTAATTGTTTGAAATTCAAAACGACCCCAGGATATTTTTCACTTGAAACACAGAAATAAAAAATTCATACTAAACAGGCAGAGTTTGCCCTCAAGGTTGAAAACATTAATCATCATGCATCTAACTGTTAACTGTAAAAAATCATTTTTCTTCTGATTTAAAGGGAATTATTTAGTGAGTGTTTTTAACTTCTCTGCTTCCTCAAGCAGAGGTGGTAACACAGGGTCAGTTTCTGGACTCCTCTGCCCCTGCATGTCTCCCCTTCTCTACAAGGAGCTGCCTTTGATTTACAAGGGAGCTCCTGGCCCAAAGAATACACAAAGCCCAGGAAGAAATGAGAGCCTGCTAGAAATGACATTGAGATTTAAGTACTAAATTCAGGAAACGATTGAACAGTCTTTCTAAGAAGGTATACATTAACCCCAAGTAAACAGGAACTTGAAGTGACAGGTGAATCAGTAGAGATGAGTCTTCACAGAACTTTTCAAATTTTCTGAGAATCTGTCCACAGAATTGGAAAGATCATCAAGATAGAAGTAACCACTTTATAGAAAAAGTTGACTTTCCATAGGATGGGCAGGAATATTTAAAATCAGAAATGAAATAGAACCAATTAAATATACTTTATAGCCTTTTCGTGTAGCTTTCTCACGGTGCCAAACCATTCCAACTACCTGACTGGCCTGTAATTGTGCTTGGACTCTTTAGTATTGAAATTTCCTGAAGTGGGATCCAAGACAGCTTTTCTGACACAAAACTATTTTCCACAAGTAATGTTGGAATAAGACTCAAAAGGATTCATCATCTCTGACTGCGGGGTTGATATTTGGTTCACCAGAGATAAGAGAATTTCAGATTCTTTTTTAAATCTGGTTCTGGACAGTGTCCTTGTGCTATAATACTGCGAGTGACATCCTTCCCCTTTATAAGTATAAATTTTAGACAAATATCCATTGTTAATTAGAATTTTTTTTGTCTTTCAAATTACAATATAAAAAATTTACTAAAAGTGTTTTATTATATGTCAAAGCTAATTTTCAAGATGAGTCTATTTTATTTCTCTACCTAAATATTTGGAGCCATGGAGTTTGCTGTAAAATATGAGGATTTTAGACAATAAGTGTTTAAAATCACTGTCATTGATCCCACTTCATTCTTCTATAGTGACTACAGAATGGAACCATAGGAGAATAATGTAGGAAATTTTTACATATAATTATTATAAGGGATACACCTCACACTAGTTATGAGGACTTTGTAAGATTTTAGCCAAATCTCTGGACAGATGCTATCTTCTGGAATTAATCATCATCATATTTTTGACTAGTGAGATAGGTCATTATTATACCCTTAATACTATGCTAGATGATCAGAGATTATAGCAACATGTCCATTTTCTAGGCTAGGTAATTCTGACTAAATCTCCTCTTGAGGAAGTCCACAGAGCTGAAAAAACAGAAAAAAAAAAAGTATGTTTAAGGAGAGCTAATAAAATAGCAAAGTAGCAAAAATTAACAGGCCTGGATCTGGGGAAAAACAGAGACCCAGGGAAATGAGTGCATTGAGGGTGGATTTTCCTCTGAAGGCATATGTTAATTTGAGAAGGGGACTCCTCATAAGCATAGGGGACCACTATGCCCTCTAAGCATGGGAGTCCAGAGGCCTCTAAGAAGAAGGGCTTTATGAGCTCCCTGGCTTTGGGTTAGGATCTGGAAAAGCTGTATTCTAAGAGCAAGGGTGAACTAGAATTAGATAAGGCCTTAGAAAGACTACAGGCCAGCATTAAAGAACCTCAATGCCAGACACGGCCTTAACTTTCCTGAATGCAAATTCCTCCAGAGTGTTTTCCAGGCATCTGGAAAAAGCAAATAAAAACTTACCTAGAAGACATCATCCTAGTCTTCATATTATTTCTGTAAACAATTTTTCACATATAACATCCAGTGTACCAAAAATAAAGTAAAATAAAAAAGAAAAGACTAACCAGGGACATGCAGAGAAAATAAATAGCAATTTAAAAGGTAAAAACACAAAATAGAAACAGAAACAGATTCACAAAGGCTCAGTATTGGCCCCACTGATCTCTTTAGCTATAGATGGCACAGTTAAAAGACCTAAAGCTTAGAATATATAGTTGAAAGTCTAAAAAACTTACACAAGAACTTAGAAAGTCTTAAAAACTTTCAAAATTTAAAATATATTGTTGAAAGTCTAAAAAGAAAAAAAGAGAGTGAAGCAGGAGCAACATTTAGAGGTATGATGCTTGAGAATATTCTAAAAGTGATGAAAGATATCAAGTCATAGATTTAAGAAGCCTCTGTGAACCATACACAAAACAAATACAAAGAAAATCATCCCAAGAGATAATAGCAAAACCACTGAAAAGATGCAGATTATAGTCCATTTCTCATCAGAAGACATGGAAGCCAAAATATAATGCAACAATATCTTTAAGGTATAGGGAAAAAAAGTTACTGTCAATCTAGATCCAAGTATTTAGAATTATTTTTTCTAGAATAAAAATTATTCTCCTAGTATAAGAGCTAAATACAGTTCAGACAAACTAAGAAAATTTGTCACCAGCAGACCTATAATAAAGAAATACTATAGGATTTTCTTCAGATGAAAGAAAATAATCTCAGATGGAAGACTGGAAACTAAGGAAAGATTGAAAATCAATAAAACATGAATATTAGAATAAATAATAAATATTAACCACAAAATAATTAATTTTGTTGACATATATACATACACACTAAAAAAGAGAGAATAAATGAAACTAAATTATTCAGAAAGGTAAAAGAACCAATAAATAGTAGACATTTATACATAAAGGATGCATGCTGTAATCTCTAGTATAATCATTAAAAAGGCAGTATAATCATTAAAAAGGCAGTATAATCATTAAAAAAGCATAACTTCCGTAGTAACAGAATCAAAGTAAAATTATAAAAAATAATCACTCCAAAAGAAAACAGCAAGGAGAGAAAAGAAACATGGAGCTAATGGCACAAATAGAAACCATTTGAAAACATAATAGATTTAAGTCAAATATATCAATAAATGATACTAAATATAAAGATACTAAATGCTCAAGACAAAGTCTTCAGATGATTACAAATAATGAAACCCAAGTAAATACTCTTTTAAAAGTATATTTCTAGAATCTTAGGATGCAGACTGTTAAAAATAAAAGAAGAAATGAAAGCTAGGGTAGCCATATTAAGCTTACACAAAGTAGATTCTAAAACAAAAAGCAGTACTAGATGTAAAGAGGGATACTATAATGATAAGAAGTATAATTTATTGGAAATATTAATGATTCTAAATGAATATGCACTTAACATAACCTCAGATATATAAAGTAAAAATTGACAGAACCAAAGAAATAGACAAATGAATAATGATAATAAAAGATTTTCTCAGTAATTGATAAAACACACAGACAAAAATAAGAAATTATATGGAAATATTTAACAGTAGGATCATAAAGAAACATAATTGAAATATATAAAAAATTGTGACCACCATTTCAGAATACACACATTCTTATCAAGCATATATAAAATTTCCCAAAAACTGATCATATTTTGGGCCATAAAGCAATTTCAACAAATTCCAAAAGAATGAAATCATACAGAATATGTGCTCAGATTTCAGTTCAAATGAGCTAGAAATCAGTAAAAATAAGTAATAAACTAGAAAATCCCCACATGATTGAAAATTCAGCAATATACTTCTAAATAACTCATGGATCAAAGTAAAATGAAAAGAGACATTAGAAAATATTTTTTAAGTTATTTTATTTTATTTTAAGGATTTTATTTATCCATTTGAGACACAGAGATACAGAGAGAGAGAAGAGAAAACATGAGCAGGGAGAGAGGCAGAGGGAGAGGGAGAAGCAGGCTCCCTGCTGAGCCAGGAGCCCGATGTGGGGCTCCATCCCAGGACCCTGGGATCATGACCTGAGCCGAAGGCAGACGCTTAACCGTCTGAGCCACCCAGGTGCCCTAGAAAATATTTTTAACCAATTGATAATGAGATTATGACCTATCAAAACATATGAGGATGTTGCTAAAGCTATTTGTAAATGGAATTTATAGCTTTAAATGCATATATTAGAAAAAAAGAGAAACTAAAACTCAATGAAGTAAACATCTATCTTTTAAAATTAGGGGGAAAAAAATAGAAATTTAACCTAAAGGGAATAGATGGAAGTACATAAAGAAAAAAAGGAGAAATTGTAAATGAAGCAAACATATAATAGAAAACATCCATAAAATTAAATTTGTTTTTTAAAGACTAATTGATAAACCCTGACAAAACTAATAAAATTTTTAAAATAGTAGGCATAAATAACCAGTGTCAATATTAAATAGTGACATCTCTACAGATGCTACAGATATTAACAATATTATGTCAATAACTTTGAAAATTTAAGTTAAATAAAGGATATCTAGAAAAATTAACTTAAAACTGACCAAAAAATTAAAATTTTTTAGTATATCATTGGTTTTTGATATAATGTTCAATGGTTCATTAGTTCAGTATAACACCCAGTGCTCATCACATCATGTGCCCTCCTTAATGCCCATCACCCAGTTACCCTATCCCCCCAACCACCTCCCTTTTTGCAACCCTCCATTTGTTTCCCGGAGTCAAGAGTCTTAGAGGGTTTGTCTCCCTCTCTGATTTCTTCCCATTCAGTCCCCCTCCCCCAATTAGTGCAAAAAATTTAAATTAGCATAGATATCCTGTTATTCACAATACATTAACTAGAGGATAAAAAAATCACACTATGGAGTATCTGGAACACATAACTAAAAAAAGGCTCCTAATTTATGTAACATAAAAAAAAAAAAAACTCTGACAAATCAACGAAGAAAAGAAAGTCACTCACAAAAGAGAGACCAGTAAATATATGAAAGGATGTTCAATTCCATTAGAAATAAGGGAAAAAGAAAACAATAAGATACCACAAGAATGACTGTTACTTTAAAAGAATAAAAGTAACTAATGACGGTAAGGAAGTAGGGAAATGAAGACTACTACTAACAGAACTATAAATTGGTACAGCCACTTTGTTTTTGTTTTCAAATTTTCATTTAAATTCTAGTTAGTTAAGATATCATGTAATATTGGCTTCAGGAGTAGAATTTATTAATTCATCACTTACATACAACACCAAGTGCTCATCACAAGTGCCTTCCTTAATAACTATCACCTATCCAGCCCATGCCCCTCCTACTTCCCTCCATCAATCCTCAGTTTGTTCTCTACCTTTAAGAGTCTCTTATGGTTTGCCTCCCCCTCTCCTTCTTTTTTTCCCCTTCCCACACATTCATCTGTTTTGTTTCCTAAATTCCACGTATGAGTGGAATCATGTGGTATTTGTCTTTCTCTGACTAACTTATTTCACTTAGCATGATACAGTCTTGCTCAATCCACATTGCTGCAAATGTCAAGACTTCATTCTTTTTGATGGCCGAGTAATATTCTCTTTTATATATATATATATATAATTATATTATAATTATATATATACACATCTTTATCCACTCATCAGTCGATGGACGTTTGGGCACTTTCCATAGTTTGGATATTGTTGATTATGCTGCTATAAACATCAGGTGCATGTACCCCCTTTGAATCTGTATTTTTGTATCCTTTGGGTAAATACCTAGTAGTCCATTTTTGGATCATAGCATAGTTCTATTTTCAACTTTTTGAGGAATCTCTATACTATTTTCCAGAGTGGCTCCACCAGTTCCCCCCCCCCAACAGTGTAAGAGGGTTCCCCTTTCTCTGCATCCTCACCAACATCTATTATTTCCTGTGTTAATTTTAGCCATTCTGACTGGTGTGAGGTAGTATCTCATTGTGGTTTTGATTTGTATTTCCCTGATGATCAGTGATGTTGAGCATCTTTCATGGGTCTGTTAGACAGCTGGATGTCTTCTTTGGATAAATGTCTATTCATGTCTTCTGCCCATTTCTTAACTGGATTATTTGTTTTTTGGGTGTTGAATTTGATAAGTTCCTTATAGATTTTGGATACTAACCCTTTATCAGATATGTCATTTGCAAATATCTTCTCCTATTCCATAGGCTGCCTTTTAGTTTTGTTGACTATTTCCTTTGCTGTGCAGAAGCTTTTTATCTTGATGAAGTCCCAATAGTTCATTTTTGCTTTTGTTTCCCTTGCCTCTGGCAACGTCTCTAACAAGAAGTTTCTATGGAGGGGATCAAAGAGTTTGCTGACTGTATTTTCCTCTAGGATTTTGATGGTTTCCTGTCTCACAGTTAGGTTGTTCATCCATTTTGAATTTATTTTTGTGTGTGGTGTAAGATTGTGGTCCAGTATCATTCTTCTGCATGTTGCTGTCCAGTTTTCCCAATACCAAAGACTGTCTTTTTTCCATTGGATATTCTTTCCTGCTTTGTCAAAGTTGACCATATAGTTGTAGGTCCATTTCTGTGTTTTCTGTTCTGTTCTATTGATCTGTATGTCTGTTTTTGTGCCCCTACCATACTGTCTTGATGACTAGAGCTTTATAATGTAGCTTGAAGTCCACAATTGTGATGCTCCAGCTTTGCTTTTCTTTTCCAGGATTGCTTTGGCTATTCAGGGTCTTTTGTGGTTCCATACAAATTTTAGGATTATTTGTTCTAGCTCTGTGAAAAATGCTGGTGGGATTTTGATAGGGAATGCATTAAATATGTAGATTGCTTTACATAGTAACATTTTAACAATGTTTGCTCTTCCAATCCATGAGCATGAAATGTTTTTCCATTTCTTTGTGTCCTCTTCTTTCAGCCACTTTGAAATGGGTGGGCATTCTCTTCTGAAGTTGAGGATATATATCCCCTTTATCTCAGCAATTCTTCTCATAGATGCCCATGTGCACCAGGGGACATATGAAACATTGTTTATGGCAGCATTATTTGAAATAGTTCCAAACTGAAAACTAAAACTAACCTTTGACTTTAGGTGGTAAAATTAAAGAAAAGCATGAAAGTAAGGATGTTGGTTACTGTGGATGGGAGGAAGGGAGAAGACGGTGACTGGATTCTAAGACACTGCAATTGATACTTCACCTGTTCGGTGGCCACCTGGGGGTTTCCCTCATGGTAAATCATGGAACATGTTTACTTCATGAATTTTTTTCTATATGTATCTAATGTTTTAAATAATAGGCTTAAAATAAAATTATTATTTTAACTGATAGAATAAAATTGTTAGTTTTTACTATTGGAAATGGTAATGGTATGTAGTCCTTGTTTTTGCTGTTGTCATTTGAATTGGCAGATCCCAGTTGATAGATAACTTCAGAAGATTATAATAGTGGGCAGCTCACAAACAACTGGTAATTGGCATTTCTGAATACAAGTCTTCAGAAAAGCCCAGTAAATGCAATTTCATTTAAGTTTGCCCTGTTTTCTGCTAGACATGGAGTAGGGTGTTTGGGTTAATCAGATATTCTGAATAGTAGAGCTACCCTGTATCATACATTAATTACATATGTTAAGATGTTAGAATCCATTTTTTAAAAAAACACTTTATACAAAAAATACCAGGCATATTCAAATATCAGAAATTAAAAAAAGCAAAAATTTACCTTATTTGAGTCTTTTTAGGATAATCAAAGTAAGTATTGTCATTTTACTGTTGACGTACAGAAGGGCCAGGTAAACACAGTCTTGGTTGATAGAACCTGAGGTAAGAGCATCCCTAGTTAGTGTGTTGAAGAAAAATTGTAGTGTTTCCTTACCTGGAATACTTAAGTTTCATTTAGACAGTATTCAAAGCACATTTTGCAATGAGTCTCAGTGACAAAAAAATTGCCTTTCTTCTTGCCTCTTCCCAGTGACATTACAATAATCTGTCCCAAACTGATTTGTGAAACCTTTTTAGTGTATGGTGCCCACATGCCCATACACACATATACAGAATGGTTTGGGGTTTACACAGATTTTTAGAGTCTATACTTGTTTTCTATCTCTCCCAAAGACTTCTCAAGATTTCTGTTTAGAGGGCATAGGAGCTGTACACAGAAAGAGAATGAATAGTGTAGTATATGCAATATATTATATAATAGGTATTATGGTGTTATAAATTCAAAGATAGTGCTACTATGTGTCCAAGACATTACAGTCCTCACATTAAAGAGATAAAGGTAAAAAAAGAAAAAGAAGAAGATAGCAGGAGAGGAAGAATGAAGGGGAGTAAGTCAGAGGGGGAGACGAACCAGGAGAGATGATGGACTCTGAAAAACAAACTGAGGTTTCTAGAGGGGAGGAGGGTAGGGGGATGGGTTAGCCTGGTGATGGGTATTAAAGAGGGCACATTCTGCATGGAGCACTGGGTGTTATGAACAAACAATGAATCATGGAACACTACACCAAAACAAATGATGTAATATATGGTGATTAACATAATAAAAAATTTTAAAAAAGAGAGATAAAGGTAATGTAAATTACTCTAGGGATGAAACTGCCCATTATCACCTTTGGCTGCTAGTTTTATACCAACTCTGAAAGCTACGTAAGATTTCTAATCTCTGTGCATAAGTTGAAATGTTAAAGTCTTCTTATGTTTTCTTTCCACTTGGTTTCAAAATCATGGGTCCTAGAAAATGAATACAGTTTAATCTTAATTTAGTCTAAAACTATCCCCTGTGCAACATTCCCATATAAACTTCCCAACACACACACACACGCATGCGCACACGCGTGCACGCACATGCACACACATGCAAGCACATACTGTCTTGGGGAAAAAAATCTACTTCCAATCTAACTTGCCACATTTTTATTATCATGGTTAAAGTATACCCAGGACTTTTAGCCAACTTGTAAAATTTCAATGACAGTCAAAAGTAAAATAGTTCAAAGGCAGGGTGAACTGACTCATAAAGAGCCCTGCCTCAGAGAACAATAGTAAATGGTGTCCTTCCAAGTTCAGAGACTAAGAAAAAGTTTGAGCTAAATCCAGATGATTTAAATTTTTCTCATGGAGAGAAAAGTGAATTTCCTCTACCTGTACTGTTCTATTCCTATAACTGAGTTTGACATGGTCCTAGTTTAAATACAATAGAAACAAAGAGAGGAAGTTATGCTTGGTATCCTTTACATTTATTTCTTCAAGGTTGTTTGGAAATCTTTTAGGCAGTTTCCCTTTCTCCAAATGTTCTCTTCCGCTGTTTCTTTAACTGGAAGAGGTTTTTTTGTTTTTTTTTTTTTTCATTTTATATACTGTACATTTCCAAAGTATATATGGTTCTGGGCATCGTATTTGCTTTTCTTAGAGATATGAATCGCTTTTGTTCATTTACCTCCTTTGAAATTCATTTCTAGTAGCTGCAGAGCTCCAGCTCTGAGTGTTAATAGGCTTCTAACATAGCTGTCATTTCAAGGAATAGGTGCCAAGCTTTCAGCAGCTTATTAACACTTATAACAGCAACCCCTATACTAAACAAACAAATTACACAGAGGAGGACACAAGCAAAATTAGTGTGTATAAATATATATATTCATATGTATACATACAGACAGTATATACTTAGGATTCATCAACGTGTTTGGTTCCATACATGATTAGCCCAGAATTGGCACTTTGTTTTTTATGAATATTCACAGGGAGAAAGAGTGGATCGGTTTTGTATTTGGTCCCAAATGTGAGACGAATACAAACTGGTATAATTACTGAAAGATTTCCATCCTCTCAGCCCAGCGATGCTCTCAAGCCCCCAAAATTGCAGACTTGTGGTATTTCACATCATGGAACTGTGCTAACGTGATCTTTCAGCGCCACTTCATGGGGGATACTGCAGAGGAAGAAAAAGTGGAAATAAGCAAAGAAATACACCAACTGGCAAAACTACTGAGAAAGAAAGAGATGCAAATATGAAAATGTACTTCAGAGAGTCAAAATTTACATTTGGATATGAACACTGGACCAACTCTCTGCAAACACAAATATATTCTTCCAGATGCAGGGGCAGACATATGTACAGATAAATATGAGAATGTACATTCACGCATGCTTGATATAAATATGTATAAATACACACACACATATACACATATGTATGTATATAGAGATACACTGTCCTTCACAAGTGTTTGTGTGTTTAATGGTTTCATAAAAATTCTTAGCAGCTTTCTTGAAGACATATTTCAATAAAGGCTCTAAATTTTACATTGTAGTAAAAGCTGACCTTTTTTTGAGTATGAAAAAAATCCCAAAGCCATTTATAATCATGTTATAATATATTTGGAGGTTGTAAATATGTTAAATTCAACTTTTAAATCAGCTGGATAATTTTCTAAAATTTACTAAAATCTGTAGTATTACAGAGGATGGCTTGATGGCCTCTAGCTATCTTGCAAGATTTAATATGTGCTACTTTTATTGTCACTAATAATGACAGGAGGCATTATTAATTGTTCAGTAAGTACCAGTGCTGAGCTAGCAACTTTATAAATAGCACGTATTACCCCAAATGTTTCTAGTATCTCGAGACAACTTTCAAATCTGGGGAAGTGAGAGAAATTCAAACCAAAAAAGCCAAGTTTAGTGATAGAATTTAGGCTAATTAAATGATTGAATTTTCCAAAACAAACAAATTCCTCCCTAATACTATTTTTGCTGGACTAGCTGTAACTTGACATCATAGTTGGAAGGAAAATTTTTTTAATCCTGTAATAAAAGATAAGATGTGACTTCAAGAAACTCTGTTACAGAAAATGTCCATATCATATCGTTCAAACCTAGGAGCGACTATATGAACCTCTTAACACATACTTGCCATAAATGGCACAATTCAAAGGAATGATTAATGTCTTTCAGGAAAGAATATTCTCTTTTCAAGGTAGATATAACATGTCAGTAATGAAGTCCCAAAATTTGATGTCCATTCCAGGGTCCTCCCCACCACATTCCTCACATTGGCTTTTGTCTCACCCCTGTCCCTGTTTAGCAACAAGTTTATAATACCACCTTCAATGCACTCTTCTTGTATTTAGTACTTCAAGCTGTTTTTTATACCTACAGGGCCTTTGAAAACTAAAGAATTCCTTTCATTTGATGCTCTGGAAGCCCTTTAGTGAATCATGCTCCTCACTACCTCCGTCACTTCTAGACATCTCAAATCACACTGGTATACATATAGGCTACTAAGAGCATATAAAATAACCTATTTAAAGACCATGCCCTCTAGATGCAAGGTCCTTGGGAGAAGTCTGTGCCTTATTTATCTTTATTTCCCTATGCCAAGTACAGTACCTTGTGCATTAGAGCTGTTCCATAAACGATGAATTAATAAAAAAAAAAAATCAGTGAATAAAGACCAGGTCTACTCTACATGCACTAATCTGTCTTGGCTCTTGCTGCTTTAGTCAAATCCAATTTTATTTTCCCATAAATACCTGCTTCTAGTTCTAATGATGATCTATTCCTTAAGCTAGAGCCAGAAAAAGAAGAGTGTCTGAAAGTCCAGGACCTCGTCTCCCTCTAAGAACTTCTCCTGTTTCTTTGCCTGAGTAAATTGATGCCTACAAAAAATAAATATGCAGTAGAGTCAGGGCCAAGGGTCTTTTTTGTATGATTTTAGTAAAAACATATTTTTATAGAAAAGTATCTGCAATAGCCTCCCAAGAGTTTGGTCAAATCACCCCAGAATTTGGTTTCCAGTGACAGTTATATGATATATGTGTGAAAATAATGGGCAGTGGTTTCAGACTATGAATGTTATTTTGGTTGACATGCCCAGCAACTACCATGATTTTAAGATGGTAGAGCAAAAGTAAAAATAAATAAATAAATAAGAGGAAAAGGAAGAAAACAGAAACAAAACAACAAAAAATATTCTAGCTATATTTTTTTTAATTTTTTTATTGTTATGTTAATCACCATATATTACATCATTAGTTTTTGGTGCAGTGTTCCATGATTCATTGTTTGTTCATAACACCCAGTGCTCCATGCAGAACGTGCCCTCCTCAATGCCCATCACCAGGCTAACCCATCCCCCTACCCCCCTCCCCTCTAGAACCCTCAGTTTGTTTTTCAGAGTCCATCATCTCTCATGGTTCGTCTCCCCCTCTGACATACTCCCCTTTTCTTCCTCTCCTAGCTATATTTTTTACAGAAACTATTCAAGTCAGTTTGGAAAGGCTGAATGCCACATGACCCATAAAATACGAACTTGCAGTTTTCAATCAAACTGAGGGAAAGTTGCTCTGCGTTTCCACTGGAGTATTTTTAATAATGTCCCCTATAAATATATACATGTTTAGACTCTATGATTATAACACAGTAATAAAGGTCTGTAGCAAAACCTGTTTTCCACCTCATCATTGTTTATGCTATTTTAATAAGTTGAACAAACTTGGGAGACTAAGAAAATGTCACTTTTCCAACTCTGCTAGGAAGAAATCTGACAACTGCAACATAATCATAGAAATGCTGCGATTTGTTAAAATGCTCCTAATAATTTTTTTCTGACTTTTATTCAAAAGCCAAAGCAGCTCTCTCTCTCTCTCTCTCTCTCTCTCACACACACACACACACATACACACACACACACACACACACACAGAATTAGGCTAATGATGATTAACACATTGCAGGAGGGAAGGTTACCATGATGTTTAATTTCAAAGTCAAAGTGCTAGGGAGCTGGCACCTTCACAGAATCTCTGATCATGGAAGGGAGCAGGAGTTTGAAAAGATTGCAGAAAAACATAGGCTTTAAAATAATGAACAGCTTTCCCAAGTCTTGCCATACTGGTAAAACACCCATATACCAACATGTATACAATTCCCAGGGGCTTATAAATTAATTGAGTGACAAATGATTATACCCTGAGTGACAAAGGTCCAGCACTACGATTATCTTTATGGATAATTGGGGCCATAAAATAGTTCTAAAGCACCTTTTATTTGTCATTTGTTGACAATTCAACCGACTCTCCTGTCTGCCATCCTCCATATTTAATGGGTCCCTATCGAAGTATGCAACACATGAGTTTGTATGGGAAGGATGTCTTCATATTGTTATGCCATTGCATATCCTTTACTTCCTTATGTTGTTCATCAGTATACCTTCTGCTCTTTTTTCCTCTGACACCTCTGAGATGGTACCCATAGCAACACCTCTGAGAAGAAGGTGAAAGTGAAGATGCTGAAGTCATCCCCAGCACCCAGTGCTGACAATGCCAGTCATTAATGCAGCAGCTTCTGCCTACTCAGATCTCCCTCGTTCCTTTCTGGTCTTGTTTGCTTCCAGTAGCAGCCACGAGCTCACTCATAGAGATCCAGAGACTTGCTGTTGATGATTTGTCACTTGTTTAGAACACCTCAGGATGGCAGCTCTATATAATCTGTCCTCAATGGCACTGCCAGGTTGAATTAGGAAACAATTACCCAGTTTATGACCAGTAAAGTAGGTGCCAGAATTTCCAATTAAATTCCCATGTTTCCAAAGAAGCCTGGGTGCCCCTATATTTGAGGAAAGGAAGAGGCACCACCATTAGGGGTAGTTCTATTCACTCCTGCTTAAGAATAAGCCACATGAGAATGAGTGCCCTCTAGATTAATAAACAGAGAGCGACAGAATGCAGAGAGTGGTTTTATGTGAATTCATTTATTACGTTCTTATCCTTTGTTAGGATCTGGGTGAAATGAAACAATGGACACAGTTGCCTAAATGCTTTTATAGCAGAGAACCAAAAAAAAAAAAAAACCCAAAAACAAAAACAAAAAAACCCTAACATGTAGCTTTATTACTTCAGTCACTGGGCTCCTTCTGTGTGTGTTTGCGAACGTCCATGTGTGTGCGAGCACATGACCCAGAGAAAAAAGAAAACAATGATTATAGAATTCTTTCTTTTACGTTTTGAATAGATAAATGCTAGTCTGTAGATTTTTTGTCAAAATGAAAAGTATATTTTACTGTAAAAAGCATCCATTATTGAATGTTTAAAATCAAATATAAACTTGTATAAATTGACTAATTTAAATGTAATTACATTGAACAGACTTGACTTAAATATACCCTATGGTTTCAAATCTTTATATTTGTTGAAACAGAATAAGGCTTTTTTTATTTCATAGCTAAGAAAGGTCAAATGTTACTGAACTTCAACTCCAAAAAGTTACAGTCTGGAGTTTCCACACAATGGGTCTCATAATATCATATAATAATAATAATAATAACTCAGAAACTTATTAAAAACTCCAGAAGAGTACACAGATAATAAAGGCCTATGTATTCAAATATCACACACTCTTACATCCTCATTCTGTCCCCTCCCAAAAGAGGAAGAAAACTAACCATTTATCAGTAGCAGTGTGAAAGGAGAAGATTTATCATTTTAAATTTTTCATTGCAGATGGTTTTCATTTTAAAAGGCAGGGAAGCGATTTTTTTGAAATCATTTTTTTCCCTAATGCAATTGAGCCAGACATTTCTCGTAAATCTTGTTGCTTTAGTAGACAATACTCAATTCTTAAACTTTATATGCAATAGCCAAGCTTTTTTTTTTTTTTAAGATGCCCGTCTCCCAGTCATGAAAATGAAAGCCACCTGAAAGTGGCATCATATCCCAAGTATGACATCCAAAGACCATTCCCCTTTTCTTTAGCTCATTAGCTCACAGTTCATCAAAAATATTCATCTTTTTGCCCAAACAAGATTATGATTTTCAATGAGTTTTTAAAAGGTTTCTTTCTTCTTCTTCTCTTTTTTTTTTTTTTTTTTTGGTAAATAGCAGGAAAATAAACGAGTCTGCCAGTCAATATATCTTTTGAGTCAGATAGCAAAACACACCCAGTGATTCACTGAGTTCATTGAGTCAGGGAGCCAAGCACAAAGCAAGCCATGAGGAAAAAGCAGGGAGAAAATGTTGCCTTTGTAATTTAAAAAAAGAAATCACTTAATATTGGATTTGAATTTCCTGCATGATGCTACCCCATTTATGGAAAAACAATTTAGCATTTGTGGTACAGCATTGGATACTTCTTTTATTTACTTATTCATTGAGAGAGAGAGAGAGTGCAAGGAGAAGCAGAGGGAGAGGGAGATAGAATCCAAAGCACACTCGGCACTGAGCACAGAGCCCAACACCTGGCTCAATCCCACAACCATGAGATCAAGACCAGAGCCCAAACCGAGTCAGATGCTTAACCGACTCAGTCACCCAGGCACCCCCAGCATTGGATATTTTCACCGAGCAAATGACACAGTGATACTGTGCGGGTTAGATTCACTACTATTCATAAAGTACATTTGTTGTCAGTTTTTAAGGCCTGCAGCATGCCTAAAATCAAAATGCTCATTTAAATACCATCAATTGAAAAAAAAAATACCATCAATCATCTTTACATGAAAAGTTCAGTCATATACATATGACTATATGTATATAATATAGTATCTTCTAATGGGAGATTCCTTCACCCTGTGCCCAAACTAAAAAATGTTACTTTTTTAGATGCTGAGGTTGAGCCTCTTATGACCATTTATGTTCTCAGCTTTGAAGAAAACATGGCTTGAATAAAATACAATCACTGGTTAGCATGTATTTTGTAAGCTCCAAGTGAGCAGATCCAAAGATGAAGTTCATCTAAGATTTTACTAAATCAATATTCCTATTTGCAAATGTGTCAAGGAGATGCAACCAAAAATCAATATTTACAGAAAATCTTCTTCTTAGAGTCAACAAAGATGGCACATGGTGGTCAAGCTCCCTGGATGGGGAGCAATAGCAGGAGCCCCAGAACCTTAGCCCCCTGATACCCATGTTACTACCTGTGGCTTCATCTAGAAATAAGTGAGTACTGAACATAGTAGAAATGTCGAAAATGATCTTTAATCAACAAGGACTTCTTAAAACAATTGTCTTCATTTTATTCTGAAGAGCATCTGTCTTGACATTTGTTTGCTCTAGCATAGGATATGCTTCTGCTGCAGTTCTTTCCCTTTTATACATATATGGTGTTCTATTATTAAACTATGAAAATTACTGGGGAAAAATAATTCCATTTCCCAAGGCCTCTTTCCCTACAGTTCAAAATTATAATATTATTTGGAAGAAGTTTTTCTTAAACATCCGGAAGATACGCCAAAGCAATGAGCTGAGACACAAAAATCCTTTGGTCCAAGAATACATTCTTAAATGTAATGCTGAAAAGTGTAAACAGGAAAATGAAAATCACCCATAATCCTATCACTAAAAGATGACACATTTTATTTGATATATATTTTTCTATATCAGATCACATTTGACATAAAAACCTACCCTCTAGGGTTTGATAGAAATCCAGTGTAGGTCACCTTATATTTCCCCTCCTTTAGGATATTACACAGAAACTAGGATTTACACAACCCAGCAAATTTTAGAAGAGGGACCTCTGTCCTTCAGTCATTTGTAGTTTCCACTGCAATGATCACAGTCAGCTCAAAGGTTTGTTCCTATTGTCTCCTCTGCAATGTTACCCTGAGCCATGTGGACGCCCTGCTGTAGCTTAAGATCAGGCTAAATATTCTTTCAAAGCATAATTTTTATACTTGTATAATGTTCAATCCTATCACTGTGCCATGATTTCTTCAACCATTCCTATATTGACATCTGAATTCTTTCAAGAATTTTTATTGCTGATAACCCCACATAATACTACATTTATATATAAATCTTTGACCACATCTCTATTTTATTTTACACATCCAGTGCGGGGCGTGAACTCACAACCCCAAATCAAGACCTGAGTTTAGATCAAGAGTCAGACGCTTAACCAACACATCTCTATTTTATAAGGATAGATTCTTAGCAGTGGCACGCCTGTATAAAGGAGTACAGATGGTTTTAAGGTCTTTATTCAAACTTCAGAATTACTTTTCAGAAGTGATGTTAATGTGTTAATGATTTAATTCTTTCATAATATTTGTTGCAGATGCCTGGGTGGCTCAGTTAGTTAAGCGTTTGCCTTTGGGTCAGGTCATGATCCCAAGGTCCCAGGATCAAGTCCCGCATCAGGCTCCTTGCTCAGCAGGGAGCCTGCTTCTCCCTCTGCGTGCCACTTCCCATGTTTGTGCACTCTCCCTCTCTGACAAATAAATAAATCTTGCTAAAAAAAAAAAAGAAAAATATTTGTTGCAAACTTCCTTGTCTACCTTTCAAATACAAGTTTTAAGTCTTCATGTAGTTAAATCTATACGTGTATTTTTCTTTGTATTGTTTTTCTTTGTTTTATGCTTAGGAATTCCGTATCCTAAGATCTAATAATATTGTTATATTTTAATTTATGGAATAATTCAAACTAAAAATTTGCTACAAAGAAAGAACTTAAAATTTTGTTTTTCAAAATAGCCAGTTTCTTTCTCCCAGTCATTTATACTACTATTATTAGCCCCATGTCAGGACTAGGATTTGGGTGAGAGGAGTAAGGGATTCCCCTCGGGCAAAATTTAAGGCGGCATTAAGAAAACCTCAATAATCAAGATATATTGTGGGGGTGCCTGGGTGGCTCAGTTGGTTAAGTGGCTGCCTTCAACTCAGGTCATGATCCCAGGGTCCTGGGATCGAGCCCTGCATCGGGCTCCCTGCTCAGCAGGGAGTCTGCTTCTCCCTCTCCCTCCTCCTGCCTCTCTGCCTACTTGTGCTCTCTCTCTATCTGTCAAATAAATAAAATCTTTTTTAAAAAAAGGTATATTGTCATCAGTATTTTTAAAAATCAAAACTAGGGGTGCCTGGGTGGCTCAATTGGTTAAGCAGCTGCCTTTGGCTCAGGTCATAGTCCCAGGGTCCTGGGATCGAGCCCCGCGTCGGGCTCCCTGCTCGGCGGGAAGCCTGCTTCTCCTTCTCCCACTCCCCCTGCTTGTGTTCCCTCTCTCGCTGTCTCACTCTGTCAAATAAATACATAAAATCTTTTAAGAAATTTTTAAAAATTAAATAAAAACGAATGCAAAAATCCATAATGAGCATTGTATCAAAATTTTAAGTAAAGACAGAATCAAGTACTATAGTTTTCCTTTATAAGAAAATCTAAATAAAGTAACATGATTACTAGCAGTCTCTCCCATATTTCCAGGGATTTGTGTGGAGACTTACGCTCTCTGAGCGCTCACCTCTCACACCAAAACTCTTGCTCAATTGCCAAACACGTCTAACCATCGCGTCACTGCTCCGCACAGCTTCATTCCTAGCATGGACCTGGTCCCTTCATCTTTATTTCCCAAGGCACTGCTTACACAAGGCTGTTATGCATAACAGACTTTTACTCAAAGTTTGGAGATAATTGGGGGAGAGTATAACAGAAAGGGAAATGCCCTAAGATTCACTATAAAACATGATTGTGTCTAAAATTCCATCATGGCACCCTCCAATCGCTGTCACAGTGATGTCTCCTTAGATTGGCCAGATGCCAAGTTATTTTCTGCTTACTGAGTTCTCTCACCTGTCATGTGTGTTTCCTGAGCTCAGCAATTATCAGCCTTCCTTTCCCATCTTTTTTTCAATTCAAGTTATCACAGGAAAACTAAAAAGTCTTATTTCTTTGCTACACAAAGTAAACGCCCAGGTACTGGCTTTTGTATAAGACACCATTCATTATTTTTCTTCATCTACATCCCCTTGTCCTCAGCACTTGGGAGCTCTCTGGCCTGACTTCCAACTGCCAACACCTGCAATGATTGCTTGAGGCATTATGTGGCCACCAGAGTTTGTTTGGTATATTGTAGCAGCAGGTTGGAAGTGCCCAGAGGTTAATGCCAGCCCTTCTCCCAACCTAGTACCCCTTAAACAGTAACTGAAAGGATCTGTGTAAATACCCAAGTTCTCCCACCCTTCTCACCCTTGGTGAGTTGGAGTGGCTGAGTCTACATGCATGTTTTATACTGGCTCCCAGATTTCCCCAGCAAGGTCAGGCTCCACTTGTCCACAACTGTAAGGTACTTGAGAACAAAAACCTTTTTGGCTGCCTTCCCACCCTGTCTTACTTCTCTACTCCCCTGCCAGTATTTCCTAGGATTACCTCCCAAATCAACTGCCTGTACTCAAAAATTTATCTCAGACTCCATTGCCTAAGACAGCATTCATAGCCAAAAGGGCAGTCTAACCTGGCTCTATGAATTTCCCTTTGCAAAGAACAGGCGGAGCTTTGGAATCAGAATTTGTTTTGTAATGGCTTAAAAGTTCATGGATTAAATCTCTTTATTGAATTAATTTCCCACCAACACCTCTTAAGCAGAAGGGGAGAAGATGTTGGGCAGGATCTGAAAGAGATAACATTCATTCTCATGCTATTTAAAGCAAATTCCAGAGTATGAGCTCTTTTATCTTTCCATTTCACCAAAATTCTAGTACATATATACCAGGGTCTTTTTTTCCCCTGATTTCCATTTTTTATTTTCATTGATCCATATGCCAGTACATTTTTTATTACTATAGCCTTTATCACATTTTTAAAAATTGTATACAATTTTACCTCTGATTTCTGCCTTCCCCTTTTATTTTCTTGTCTAGCCTCACTCTTTCATTTTTTCAAGTCAACTCAAAAATAAAAGTCAAATTTAAGAAGAAAAATCCTGCTAGGATCTGGAAAACAATTGAATTAGAAATAGAATAGAAATTAGGAAGAAGTTGGTCTTCGAAAAATTTTCCTTCTACTTTGGAACATGGTGTATCTTCCCATTAATTTTAGTCTTCTTTTATGTCTTTCGGTAAAACATGGGTTATTGTATCAAATAATGAAGCACATCTTTCTTATTGCAAATATGAACTTCATTTGGCTGCAAATATGAAGCACATATTTCTTAAAGTGATATGAGACCTAGAGCTAAAAATAAGTAAAGGTTAAAAAAAGGCTGTTTCTTTTTATAGAGGATTTAATCACAATATGATGCAATGAAATGAATACTTTCTCCAAGTATGGTGATCTATTTTCATTTATGGATAAAAGTTCAAAAAGTTGTAATTCAAAAATGGCTTCTAGCATATGGGCAGTTTTTATCAGTGTTCAATGCAGTCCTAATATCAAAGATCTGGAACCTTTGATTTCAGAGACCTTCAGCAGGGTAAATTATGTAGCACCAAGGTTACGAGTGATATTTTTGATTTTTGAAATTTCATATCTGTTTATACTCTTTTCTGAAAATGAATTGAGGTATCTTACAACAAAGGACATGGGTGATAAGGTTAATTAAGTAAGAACCAAGCAAAGGAGAAGGAAACATTTGTTGCTTTCCCCCAGAAATTATTTATTTAGGCGCAGCCTTATTTCATTTAGATACTTTTGGTTCTTCAGTGCTAAGTGATCCAGCTTCATAGAGTTTTAAGCATAAGAGTACACTATGCTTGAGAGATCACTAACTTTAGAAGAACTAGGAACCCTGAGAAACAGGAGGTAATGCAGTGAACTTACAAGAACAAGTGACAAGTTTTGCTTTCATCTGCTTGAGAGAATGGACTTCAAAACCTGCTTTTGCATGTAACTCACTGTAAGACTGTAACCAAATTACTTAGCCTCTCTGGGTCTCCAGTTTTGGTGACTAGAACAGCTATAAGTTCTCTTCCAGCTCTCACATCTTGGGTCTAAAATGATACTTATTCTGAACAGGTAAATTTGGGTGACCTTCCAAACCATTTATGTTTACTCACTTGCAGTAATCCCAGAAAAGTATTTACTTTTTAGTACCTTTATTGAAATATAATTTATGTACTATTAATTCATATTACCCATTCAGAGTGTACAATTCAATGATACTTTAGTCAAAATTCTTAATCACTTCCTCAAGTTGGGTCAAGTGGAATTCCTCTTATTAAATTCCTCTTATTAAACAAATGGCAAGTCAAGTTCAGTAAACCTGTTGGTAGAATGAGAAGATCACTCTAGTCATTTTCTCAGTGTGCTTTCATTTTATTTGATGCATTTCAAATTCTTATGATACCAGACATAAGACTCAAATATCAGTCTAAAAACATTTCAGAGACAAATGAATGTACTGGGGGAATATGCTAAGTGAAATAAGTCAGAGAAAGAGAAATACCATATGATTTCATTCATATGTAGAATTTAAGAGACAAATGAACAACGAAATGAAAAAATAAAGAAAAAAGAGGCAAAGTAAAAAACAGACTCTTGAACACAGAGAATAAATAGGTGGTTGCCAGAGGGAGGTGGATAGGGGGATGAGTGAAATAAAGGGGAATTAAAGTACACTTATTCTTATATAAGCACTAAGTATAGAATTGTTGAATCACTATATATTGTACACCTGAAACTAATACAAAACTGTATGTTAATTTTACTTCAATAAAAAAATAGGAAATTAATATTAACTATTCTCAAAAATTAAATTGTAGTCCTCAGATAACATAAATGTATGTGTTTTGATGGGAACCAGTGGCCATAGTTGAAATTTTATGCTACTATGGTTAAAGAAGAAATATGTGCAGATTAAATGACATGCTACTGAACAAAAAATGAATCAACAAATAACTGAAAAAAATTAAAAAAACACCTTGAAGCAAATGAACATGGAAATTTAACATGTTAAAATTTGTGGGATGCAGTAAAAGCAGTTCTAAGAGGGAAGTTCCTAGTGATAAATGCCTACCTCAAGAAACAAAAGTCTCAAATAAGCAACCTAAATTTACCCCTCAAGGAAATAGACAAAGAAGAACAAACAAAGCCCAAAATTAATAGAAGGAAGAAACTAAAAAAAGTTAGAGCACAAATAAATGAAATGGAAACTAAAAAGACAAAAGAGAAGATGAAACTAAGAGCTGGTTCTTTGAACCGAAAAACAAAATTGATAAGCCTTTACCTAGACTCACCAAAACGAGAGGGCTCAAATAAATAAAATCATAAATGAAAGAAGAGATGTTACAACTGACACTACAGAAATACAAAGTATCATAAGACACCACTATGAATAATTACATGCCAACAAATTGGACAACCTAAAAGAAATGTATAAATTCCTGGAAACACAAAACCTATCAAAACTGAATCATGATGAAATAGAAAATCTGAACAAATGGGTTACTAGTAAGGAGTTTGACTCCGTAATCCAAAACCTCCCAATAAACAAAAGTCCAGAACCAGATGGTTTCACTGGTGATTTCTACTGAGGATTCAAAGAAGAATTAATACCAATCCTTCCCAAATTATTCCCAAAAATAGAAGTAAACATTCTCAAACTCATTTTAAGAGGCCAGCATCACCCTGAAACCAAACCAGATAAGGACACTAATTAAAAAAAGAGTAAATAACCCATATGTACATAAATGTAAAAGTCCTCAATAAAATATTAGCAAACTAAATTCAAGAATACATTAAAATGATCACACACCATGATCAAGAGGGATTTATTCCAGGGATCCAAGGATGGTTCAATATCCACAAATCAGTCAACGTGATATACCACACTAACAAAATGAAGGATAAAAATCATAAGATCATCTCAATAAATGCATAAAAGCATTTAACAAAATTTAACACCCATCTATGATAAAAGCTCTCAAGAAAGTAGGTATAGAGGGAACACATTGCAACATAATAAAGGCAATATATGATAAGCCCTCAGCTAACATCATAGTCAACAGTGAAAAACTGAAAGCTTTTCCTCTAAAATCAGGAACAAGACAAGGATGTCCACTCTCACCACTTTCATTCAACAAAGTACTGGAAGTCATAGCCAGAGCAGTTAGGCAAGGGGGAGGAAAAATGCATACATATAAGAAAGAAGTAAAACTGTCACCATTTGCAGATGATGTGATATTATATACAGACAACCCTAAAGACTCCCCCAAAAACTGCTCAAATAAGTGAATTCAGTAAAGTTGCAGGATACAAACTCAACATGCAAAAATCTGTTGCACTTGTATACACTTACAACAAATTATCAGAGAGAGAACTTAAGAAAACAAGCCCATTTACAATTACTAAATTTATTAGTAATTTATTTTGCTATGTTACTAAGTTAGTTTAAAAGAATAAAGTACTTAGGTATAAATTTAACCAAGGTGGTGAAAGACCTGTATATTGAAAACTATAAGACATTAATGAAAGAAATTGAAGATACAAATAAATGAAAAAATATTCCATGCTCATAGATTAGAAAAAGCAATATTGTTAAAATGTCCATATGACCCAAAGCAATTTACAAACTCAATGCAATCCCTATCAAAATTTCAATGGCAATTTTTGCAGAAATAGAAAAAAACAGTCCTGAAATTTGTAAGGAACCACAAAAGTCCCTGAAAAGCCAAATCAATCTTGAGAAAAAAAAAAATAAAGCTGGAGTCCTCACACTCTCAGATTTCAAACTGTAATACAAAGGTACAGTAACTAAAACAGTAGGACACTGGCATAAAAACAGATATATAGATCAATGGTACAGAATAAGGAGCCCAAAATTAAACCCATGCATATATGGTCAATTAATTTATAAGAAAAGAGCCAAGAATATACAGTGGGCAAAGGACAGTCTCTTCAATAAATGGCATTGGGAAAACTGGACAACCATATGCAACAGAATGCAACTCAAGCACTAGCTTATATCAGACACAAAAATTAACTCAAATGGATTAAATATTTGAACATAAGACCCAAAACCATAAAACTCCTAGAAAAACCTAGGTGGTAAGCTGCCTGACATAAATCTTGGTGATTATTTTTTTAATCTGACACCAAAATAAAAGCAACAAAAGTAAAAATAAACAAGTGGGACTATATAAAAATAAAAAGCTTCTACACAGCAAAGGAAACCATCCACAAAATGAAAAGGGAACCTACTGAATGGGAGAAAATATTTGCAAATCATAAATGATAAGGGGTTAACATCTAAAATGAATAAAGAACTTACACAACTCAATAGCAAAAAATCCAAACAATCCAATTTAAAAATGGCAGATCTGAATAAATATTTTTCCAAATAAGACATACAAGAAGACATACAATAGGCACCTGAAAATATGTTCATCATTAACCACCAGGGAAGTGCAAATCAAAACCACAATATATCACCTCATACGCTTTAGGATGGCCATTATCAAAAAGAAAGGAAATAAATGTTGGCAAGTATGTGAAGAAAAGGAAATCCTTGTGCACTGTTAGTAAATTGGTATAGCCACTATGGAAAACAGTATGGAGGTTCATCAAAAAAGTTAAAAATAGAAGTACCATACAATCCAGCTATTCTATTTCTGGATACTTATCTGAAGAAAATGAAAATAGTAACTCAAAAAGATATATGCACTCTATGCTCATTGCAGCATTATTTACAATATCTAAGATATAGAAACAACTGAACTGCCCATCAAGGGATGGATAAAGAAATTATGGTACATATACTGTGGAATACTAATCAGTCATAAAAAATAATGAAATCTTGTCATTGGCAACAAGAGGGATGGACCTCAAGGGCATCATGCTAACTGAAATAAGTCAGAGGAAGACAAATACCATATGATCTCTCTTATATGTAGAATCTAAAAAATGAAACAAAACCACTGAGCTTATAGTTACAGAGAAGAAATTGTGTTTGCCAGAGGCAGGGGGTGAAGGGTGGATAAAATTGGTGAAGTGGGTCAACAATAATGACCAAAAAAAGTAATTAAAAAAAAGATTTAAAAAACGTATGTGTTTTGCTGGGAACCAATGGCCATGGTTGGAATTTTATGCTGAGATTACAGAAAAGGGCTAGAAAAAAAAACTTTTATTGGTCAAATTACAATCTAGGTAAAAATATTCATATTCTTAGAGAGTAATTTATAAACAAATGCTTCCATTTATTTTTGTGGGACTTCTTTACTACATTTATTTGAACTCCCCTTGTGCAAGAAGGTTCTGATAGGTCCCACCATATTCAGGGAAGTCAAATTTAATTTCATGGTTGGTATGTATAGTCTGCTAAATTCTCTTTGATGGCTTTCCACTTATGATACAAAATATTGATTTAATGTAACTTTTGGCTTAATGCTCAGTAGCTAGCACTACTGCTTTTCACACTGGACTCACTGGTCTGAGCTGACATGGAGAGATGTCAAAGGAAGTGGGTAGTAGTGAACATGGGCACCCTGAGCTGATGGCCACCTCAAGAGGAGTTACCAAGCTGGTCACTGCTCTCCTTGCTGCCACACTGAAAGAAATTCAAAGGCGGTCACTGCACATAGACGTGTTTCCGAACCATGTGGTCTGAATAGCAAAGAGCTCCTCACACCAGTGATCAGTAAAATAAATATTTATTGAGCACCTGTGGCCAAAATGCTGTGGCATATGCAAAGATGAATAATAGAAAGTCCCTGGCTTACAGGGGGTTGGGGGTGTGCGTAAATAACCTTAATACAAGGTGGACTGGGATGCGCATTATAAGGGAGCAGGGGGGACGAACTGAAGTTTCAGGGAGGCTTCTTGAAAGAGTGGAGATTCCAGCCAGGCTTTCAGGGTAGACATTAATTACCTACCTTAATCCAAATTAAGTCATATGACTAAATAAATTTTAATCAGAGGCCTTCATTATCAGTAAAAGATTTTCCAATTCTCCTCTGTGTATATAAAGTAAATATGAAGCCACACGCTGGGGTATATTGTTTTTGTGGAAAACCCCATAATATGAATATTAGAAAAATTAAAGCACAATAGTGAATGTAAAAATGAGAAAAGTTACCTCCTGACCCCCCTCACACCTAAATATTCAGAAACAAACACTATCCTATGGCTTCCAGCAGTTATAGGATATGGGAATGAGAATCTGATATTTTTAAAAAAGCAATCAAACAATAGTTTCTCAAGCAATGTGAAAATCAGAAATGCATAATCAAGAGCAGGAAATTTTAACCTAGAGTTTAATGCACTGGAAATGGTTGTGTCTCGATTTGCAGTGATCTTCTTTTCTGACCATTCAGCTGTCCCGGCACCTTCTCCAGTTCTGGGTCAGTGAACACACCGCCCTCCTGGCCACGCATGGCCCCACCCTCACTTGCCCACGATGCCAATGATGTATGATGCTAAATCATCATATAATGAGGAACCAAGTACTCAGGCTTTTCTAATTTTCACAGAAAATGAACTTTAATTCAAAACTATGCCTGGCTAATTAAACTTTCCTGTGATCTAATTTGCTCTAATTATTTCCATAAATTGAGATGTAACAGGGGTTATATAAAATTATCGTAACAGAAAATTGAGTTTGAGTCTGAGTTTTAAGCTAAGATGAGGTTTCTGAATTGTTGCAACCTGTTGCTGAATGTGGATACTATTATACACAACTCAGAACTGTACAAAATAAAATGAAATAAAGTAAAAATCTTTTTGCTTCCTCTTTGAAATCTCTAGGTAAAGTTTCATTCTCTGAAAGTACTAAAAACTTCAGGTTATACTGCACAAATGAGGCTGAACAAACAATCTGATATAAATCCAATGAAAAACAGTCATCTAAATTCAACACATTGACCATCCAATACCAGCTATAAACCAGACTACTTCCTAAAAGGTATAAAATCTAATTATATGCTGTATTAGAAAGCATTAACATTCTCTATCAAATTATATTTTCATATCTCTCTGGCACCAGAATGGCAACTTTTGAAAACTGTCCCACACTCCTTTTTTTTTGTTGGCGGGAAAGGAAGGGAGAAGAAACCTCCCTTCAGCCTATAGAGAAATAGCAATGCTTATCACGAATGTGAACATATTAGACTGACCCAGAGAACTTTGCCTGGAGTTAGAGCCAACACTCAAAAGAAGATAAGCACGAAATGAGTTCACGACCCAAACTATTAAAACAGCAAGAGTTTGGACCTTACTATATCCTTCATTTTGGCTAGTTAGATCACTTTCCACTGATGTTGGTGTAAACTTTGTAATAACACAGAGCCTGGATTCCACCAACAGGAATAATTGCCATCTAGAGAAGTCTTATGAAACTGCCTGATAAAAGTTTTTTAATCAATTAAATAAATATATCAAATTAAATTCATCTATATTTTTAATGTACCTCATTGTAGTTCATTATGGAAGACCCCCATATGTTCTGTATCATTAGTGAGACATTCTCAGTGGTGTAATGATGTAGTGCATACACATGGGGTAAAGTAATACATTTTTCATTTCTTCTGCACATTTCATTACAGGGTGGAGATGCTGCAATTTTTCATTTAAGATTCCATTTTGGTGTGGGAAAAGGGGAAATAAACCTAGAGCCAGAGCTGTGTCCAATTTCTCTTAACTTCATAATTCAGCAACTGATAATTTGCTGAGGATAACTTTTCTTAAACAGTCCTCTCCCCTTCCGTATTCAGAAAAAGGAGGGATAGAGGCTGCCGTTCCTAGGATATTTTTCAAACAAACCAGAGGTGGTTGATTTCTGAGGAAAGTGAATCCTTTCATTGCCAGCGGCTATTTTTGCCAATGATAATTGTAACTTGTGCACCAGGTTCCTTAAAGGGGAACCTCAGTTTATAAAAGATGGGAAATGCAGGACTCCATACTTTCCCAAAGTTAGCTCGCCTGAATATTTGCTTTCGGGATGATCCATTAGTGTTTACATTGTCTTTGGCTTCATTGGTATAACTAGAGCTTTTTGAGGACCTCATCAAAAATGACTGCTCCAGAGTCATTTATAACTCTGCAGGATGATGTACAGTTCATACATAGCTGTGCTGATCCCATGGCTTTATTTTTTAAAGATTACAAGCCACACAAAGGTACAAAAGTCAGATATTTCCATGTTTCAGGGCCCCGAGTGTTTATAGTTGCTGTTTCCTCCATTTGCCGAGCCCGTTGGCCCTCTCCTTTCTCATTTGTCCATAGCAATGAAAGGGCTTCTCGCAGTCTGAGCATTAAACTGGCTGTGAACTATCGTCCCCCAATGCCCCCCCCCAACCCTGGCTCCCAGACCCTGGCTCATCTTGGCATAGGTATGCAATGCAGCTGCAATGTGAGCCCCATCTCTGTCTTCCCTGTGCCCCTATCGCTGACCTGCACAAAAGTCAAGAATGAAGTGCTTTAAGAAGGAGGTGTGTTAATTACACATTATTTCATTAAAAGACTCCTACTGAGCCAGGATGGCCAAATGGGCTCAATTAAGTCTTTCTGGGGATGTGTGTGGCTGTCTATGGTGGGTTGACACCAGACAACATGCTTCATTCTCTCTGGGGATACGTATACCCAGCCCCAGGCACTTTCCCCTCTCACCATCTGCAAATACCTGATCTATAACATATTTTCCACTCCTGGGTCAGGAAGAGAGGAAGAAAGGAGGAAAAGGAGGGTGCAGAAGAGACCCTCCTCCATGAGTTGGTGGGAGGAAAGGAGAAGTTAAAATAACAGCAAACAAGCCAGCAAGTCCCAGCCATGTACTGGCTGCCTCTTTAATAACACGGCAGGGAGACAATGATGTTGAACAGTTGCTGCTTTCTGTTCAGTGTCACCTCCTTGTCTGACGTTAAGCTGATGTCTACCAAGGCCATGGCAGACCCAGTTCCGCTCCTCAAGCTGGAATGCTTGCTGGGTAGTCGGGGCACAGAGGACGCAACGGCTCCATTTTGTTGCAACAAGAGCTGAGGGTGAAAGAACACCCTGGCAAGGGAGTGAGCTGCCTTCTCTAAATGCCCGCTCCACTGTCCCAGTGTCTAAAGTACATTTCTTTTCAGTGAGGAATGGGCCCTCAAAGCAAAATCATTATCAAGGCCAAGCTGCAACACAGGGCTCACTGTTTGCCGCCTCTCTCTCGCTCTGACAGATTTCCTGTCAATTATTCTGAAGCGCACAGCATCTACCATGCGATATTCTGCTCATAGACAAATAATGACCCGCATACAGCTGTGCACATTATCTGGCAGACAGATGTTGGACCGGGGCTGCCGCTGATACAGTTCATATGCAGAAAGAGAAAGAACGGTCCATTAGCGCTAATTCTCTTCTTTCTTAACAGGTTCACTATTTGAACCAGACCCTCCACTTGGTTTATCTGTAAAGCGAAGTAGATTCAGTTTCTTCTTGATGTTCTCCTGTTTCAGAGAGGAGTTAATCAGGTTAAAGGGTTTGGCCTTTAGCTGAAACCTTTGATTCCAGACTTTAAACAGGAATGCTCTCATTTTCCCCCTGTCTCCATAGCTCTGTTCTCAGGGGACTTCGGGGTTGAAGCTGAAATTAGATGGCTACACGTGCTAACACCTGCTGCAAGTTCATCAGGTTTTGCTGGCTTTACAGCAGCATCGGGTGCTTCCACAGTTTGTGCAGGAAAAGGTGGAGAAGGGAGCCGTGGCCCCGTCGCCGTGGGCCATTTTTCCTCAGTGGCTTTTTTCATCATGCAGCCCGTCATGGCCACGCTGTGACCAAGCAAGGCTGTCCTCTCTGGCTTCCACCTCATTAGTGAGGCCCACCAGAGTAAGACCAATGGAGGTGGCCACAGATGCCTACCTCAGCTGAGGGAGTCAGGAGTGCATGAAGGGAACTTTAAATTATTAGAATTATTTATGAATTTCCCTTCCTTGTCAGCACATGTAGGTCGGGGTGGTGATGGAGAAGGCCTACTCCCCTAGCCTCATGGGAATGAAATCCCCTACATCTGGGGGACGTCTCAGGCTTACGTGGGAAATGGGAAGTCTTAAGGGTCACTCCTAAAACAGCACGAACAAACGGGAATGGATCTCAGCTGAGACTCTCTAGTCTAGGGGTTAGGAGAGATGGGAGCAGGAAGAAGGAAATGAGAGGTCCTAGAATCTGATAGAT
The DNA here is from genome assembly GCF_009762305.2 of Zalophus californianus. Taxonomy (NCBI): domain Eukaryota; kingdom Metazoa; phylum Chordata; class Mammalia; order Carnivora; family Otariidae; genus Zalophus; species Zalophus californianus. Next base: position 78,287,658 of record NC_045600.1, on the reverse strand, counting down.
GAATCCTGCTGCCCCCTCGTCACCACGAAGGGCTTTCCATGCAGGGAGGCCAGTCCCAATGTCCTGCCCCTCCAGAGGGGAGGCAAGTCCCAACGTCCACATGGCAGAGTGGAAACATGCAGACCACAGCATCCACTGCCCTCTCCTGCTCGTGTCTGGCTGTGCAACTTGCATCAAGCTACAAAGCTCTCCTCCTTACAAAGATTTTCAACACTAAACAGCCTCTTGCACAGGTTCCAGTCTGCTTCTGTTCTCATCCAGCTTCTTCCTTTTCACCCTACCATTAAAACTCAAGCAACCTCTTGTCATCTATGCCCTTCTATTTTCTGGAAGCACAAATATGTCCATTCTCCAATTTGGTATTCTGCTCTAAATTGCTGTTTTTTAAAGGAATTTCTTGCTTCAGGTCACTCCCTGGCACACATGGGGACTCGCCCAGTGAGTTCTTGTCTCTCCTACTTCACTGCCAGCAAATTGCTTCCTCAAATCAGCAAGATTTCACTCCACCTCTTTCTGAGTTTCGAAACACACACACACAGGGCTAAAAGAGGGACCCTCATCGACCACTTGATGCTGGCCAGGAGGGTCTGCAAGGAAGACATTTCTACTACATGTTTGTACTCAAAGGTAATATCTCTGCCTTTTCTCTAAAAGCCCCCTTGTCTGGAGAAACCTGGGTTAGAGCACCCAGAGATCTTCAAAAGGCAGGCATTTCTTTCAGCTTCATTTTGCAAGGACAGAAACTGAGCCACAGAAAGAGGAAATTCTTTGCCCAACTTCATATCTTTCTCTTAAAACACTGAAAAAACTTTAAAATTTGCTTTATGCATGTTAAAACATAAATCTCTAGTCCCTTGGTTTAGAGGAGAAGCATGTAGCTGGAGGGTATGAAGCGGGTCTTTTTTCCTTTTAAATCTGTCCTAAATTGCCTCTGGATTGTCCTCACCTGGAGGCTGACGTGCAGGTGGGCAAAACCCTCAAGTGGGAGGTCAGCTGAGAGCACGCGTTTCACGAGCACTGCACCCACTGTAACTTTGGGAGTCCTGCGTCTCGCTGTGGTAGAACACAGGGCTTTGTATGGAGATGCCTCCCTCCAAACTGTGGGCAGGCAGGGTTTTCTCATCCCCAGAGAGTGTTTCACGCCACAGGGTGGATGAGCGCGTCCACACAGATATCCTATTAGGATGGCCTAGGAAACACAGTGGGTGATTAACCTTTCATCTCTGGGTTCTGAGTCTGATTCAGTTCACCCCTGGAAAGACACTGGGTGGCCACGTGTGCCTTGGTGCCTTCTTGAAATTCCCCAGGGATCGGGTGTGAGCGGCAGCCTGTTATCAGCACCAGCCCAAGGGCGGGAACTGGGGGGGATGTGGCAGAGGACGGAACCACAGGTGAAGGTGCCCTGCACGGTCGTGTCTCCCTTTTAAACCACTTCGGTGAGGGTTTCCGCACAGAGATAAAATTCACCCAAATTATTAAAGAGCCGAGAAAAAAAATTCCCATCACAATTACATGGATGTTCTGTCAACAGCAGTAACAGTAGCAGTTACAGAATAACTACAGATAATTACAATCATTTAATTCAAAGTACCAAGTCACTTCATGCAGAACATGACTCATTTATCATTATTGACCTTAGAAGAAGCAAATTTACCCAAATCAATAAAGGTTCCAAATATCCATTAGAGCAGACAGAGATTGGTTACGTGTGTTAGGAGCTTCTATATACCTGGATTAATAGGGGGAAGTAGATCTGGATGCTTTTGATTAATGAAGAGATTTTTTTTTCCTTTTGAGACAGTTATTTGAAACAGAATTGACCTTAATTTCTCCTTTAATTCATGTTATGGAAAGTCAGTTGTTTTTGTTAAGAAGTTTCATTCCCATTAGTTGCTGAAACATAGTGTAATTACAAAGAGAAGTAATCTATAAACAGGTAGAGTTTCAACTTTGTTTTTAATGGACTGTTCGGGGCTCCCTGAATATTCATGTGGCCGAGATCCGTCTGGTGGAAATGGACTGGAGTCTGGTGGGAATGACCAGGCATCACTGTGTTTCTCTTTTGTAAGCTACTGCTGTGAGCTTTTTCACACTCATAAAATTCACCCAAACTATAAAAGCGGAGAGGAAAAAAAATTCCCATCACAATTATAGGGATGTTCTATCAACAATGTTCACAGTAGCAGTTTCAGAATAGCTACAGATAATTGCAATCTCCTTGTTGTAGAAATGAGAAGGTTTAAGCTGCTTTTGAGAGTTTGGTATTGAAAAATAAAATTGAATTGTGGATGGAAATTGGGATAATAATAAGTCAGTTCAGTCACTTAAACATCAAGTAGTTCAAATTGATTCCCAGGTGTTGTACAAATATTACCTCACTTAATCCTAATGCCGAGGGCTGGCGGGGAGGAAGTGGAGAGTTGGAGGGAAAATCCTCCTACCTCAACAAAACACACACAGATTTGAACATGTCTCGCCCAGCACCCCAATCCAAGGCTCTATGATAGAAAATTTAGACTTCCGTCAAAAAAGGACTAGATTGTGAAATGCATTAGCATAAAATTAGTCTTTGTGTGAAAAAAGGTTATCAGTCTATTTGTTCAAGAATTGTCAAAATTGCAAGATTTCTTTCATGATAGAAGTTTAAAATGATGACAATCTATGATGTCATCCCATAGGGAAACTCATAGCTACAAGGTCGGATTGTTCTCCTGCCCCAATCCCAAAACTCTTAGTCACACCGCTACGACCTCACCCCGTTGGCTGAGGGGAGCTGGGGTTGGCTTTTCCAAGGTCACCCAGTCAGTAGAGATGGAGCTGACATCCGAGCGCATATGAGTTTGGCCACAAAGGGCAGCATCTTCCTGCCATACCTTGCTGTGTCCAGCAGAGATCAGGCGGTCCTTATCAGGGCAAGCATTCTGCAAAGAAGTCATCTGGAAGAACTAAATCAACATTTTTCCAAAATGGGTTTTGAATGCTGCATACCCCCCAAAAGAATAAACGATCTTTCCCACTCCTGTGGGGGTCTCTCAGGATCAGGTGCAGCAGAGCCCACACTTTACATTGATTAGTTCTTGTAAAGAAGCCAAATTCCGCAGCCCTCTCATTGAATATGGAGTTTAAAATCCTTACTTGAGGAACTGAGAAAATTCTCCCCAGCTACAAATCCAGCCCCACAGGAAATCCAGGTACTGGCAAGGGAGGGAATCAGCTGGAACCACTAAAGAAACAATTGCTTCCTTAACACCATCTGGGGAAGAGAGTGGAGTGGAGGCTGAGAACATGGAAGGAAGCTCTAAGGAAGAGGGGGAAAATGCACAAGAAGCATAAGTCACTGGGACTGAAAATTTGTTCCATTTGTGTCTCTCTGCGGGAAGAAATAAAGAAATGCTGACAAGGCATGCCAGTCTGAATCCCCTGAGCAGTTGGCCTGGTTGACTTTGTGTGATGGTGGGCCAACCTGTGTGCCTGCCGGCTCACACCACCGTAGCTCTTCAAACACATTCTATAGATCCCGCTAATAAATTCCGTTTGGCTGCAACCCTCTCCCAGTTCCAGGCAGTCGCCTCTGAAGTGTAAGTGCAGCCTGTCTTTAAGCCAGGCTACTGCCACTTACTGGTGATCTGTACCTCTTTGGAAAACTAATCTACGCTGCATTTAAAGGCAGGAAGCAGAGTTTGAATGAAAATGCAGTACCATGGCTAGAGGACACAGCTCTCACACCTTCTGCAGCTCCAGAATAAGTGCTATGTTTTAAAAATATATATGTATGTGTTGGCAACATTGAAAAGGGGGCTAAAAAAACATCCCCCACAGAAGTGAGAGCAGCAGCAAAGGAAACGTTAGCGCCCTGCTGACGGGAACAATAGAGCATATGGACATCACACTGCGCTTGCCAAGCAGACGAGGGCAGGGTGATCAAAATGGAGTCAATCTGCTTCTCTAATAGCAGAAGAATCGCCTGCGTGAACAGTGTCTCCAAGTGTGCACCAAGGCTCTTTAATTGCCGGAGAAAGGAGAGAGAGGGTTTGCTTCACATTTTAGCCAAGTGTGCTCCTTCTGCTGGGGGTCTTTATCCCAGAGCACTTTCTGTGGTGAGTCTCAGTTGGCCACCACGTGTGGATCTATACACCTGAGTCCTGGCACTAAAACAAAACCTCACTTGGCAAGGGCTCTCACCCCCAAACCATTTTGACTGTCACCGGGGTAAAGCTTATTCAACCCGCGTCGTAGAATGAGGTCTACAAAGCTCAGCTCAGGCTGAGGGTCCTCCCTGTCCACTGAGCATCTTCCTGGTTCCTGCATATTTCTTTGCAAATCCAACCCCTTTCTGCTTCAAGAAATCTATTGGCATAAAAAATTATAAACCCCGGGGTCAACTTTTTTTTTTGGCTTACATGTTGTACATTTATTGACACTGGTGATTGAAAGGGGAATGCAGGTGACTTGATGCAGCCCATCCCCTTTTCTGAGAACTACCTGGAAATACATTTCTTGTTGCTGGGGGTTGATGAGCAAATTGTTCTCCTTACAGCCATGTTTGATTGGCAGTCTAGTACCCTGTTACCCCCCGCCGCCACCACCACCACCACCACCACCCCTTAAGGACTTTCAACCCAAAAAGCACACTGTGAGTCTAAGAAGTGGAAGCCTTGGATCTTTTACTCTTTGTGACTAAAATACTGTGCACTAACACAACTCTCAAATTTATGTTTAAAGCATGGGACCCTCTTTTGATCTCCAGACTCGTGTATCTAACTGCCTGTTCAGCATCTCAACTTGGTCGTCACACAGGCATTTAAAATTGTGCCATAAATACATTTATATCTCTTACTCCCCACTGCCTCCTCTGCGGTCCAAAGTGTATCATATTTCACCTGGACAACTGTGGAACTCTCCTTGATAATCGTTCTTCCAGCTCTAAGCTCCCTACCATCTACTTTCTAAATAAAAGCTGGAGTATGTTTAAAACACTAATTGTATGACTTTCCTTTCCCACTTAAAATGCTTCAGTAATTTCTCATTGCACTTCCACTAAAAGCTAGACTCCTTTTCATCACATTTGAAGCCCTGGAAAATTCCCTGTCCCCTCTAGTTTCAGCTCTTCTGTACAGTTCTCTCCATCATCCACAGAGCCACAGTTGCAGTGGCCTCCTTCCAATTCTTTAAGCCTGCAAAATACTTTCTGCCTCAATGTCCTTGCACAAGTCAGAACACTCCTCCCCTACTCCTTCCATGCTTCCCTTTTCCTCTTTCCCTTGTTCACAGCTGAAATGCCACTCCCCCAGAACCTTCTGTGATAATCCTCTCAAAGCAGGTTTCTCTGCACTCCTCCATAATTATTGTCCATGCCTAGACAATCTCCTGCATCCTCCCAAAAACTCCATGAGAGGGAAGAAGAGCCAAATCTATTTCATTTACCACTGTCAACTCAGTACCTGGCAAATGTCCGACGCATAACAGGCACACAGTAAATATGAGCTGAATGAATGAATGTGCCAAATGAGAAAAGGGAGCCAAAAGTGTTGAAAAAGAAAGAGAAGAAACAAAGGGGGAAAGAATAAGACAAGAAAGCAAATGGGCATCAGTATAAGCTTAGATGAGATTAGGCAGAAACAGAAAATGTTGAGATAGTATGTGCCAGGTATGAAAGAAGGAAAAATCGCAATGTCAGAGGGTAGTTTCCTGTCAGACATAATTTTAACATACCAAAAAGCCATCCAACCAACCAACCAACCAAACAAACAACAACAACAAAAAACCATGTTTCTCTATGAAAAACCATTCAATATAAATAATGACCTTCAGGACAATTAATGTGAACGTAATTGTATTGGTCGAGGCAATGCTAACCACTGTAACAGATAAACCTACAAATTTCAGTGGCTTAACACAGAAAAAAGCTTATTTCTCACTCTCATAAGAGTCCTTGTGGGACTTCCTACTTAGATAGTTCTCCTTTAAGAGATGTATCAGAGACTCAGGCTCCACCATCTTTAGTATGTAGCTCCCAATGTCACCCTGGGGGCTGACTCCATTCCAGCTTAGTAGAAAGGGAAAAGAAGATGAAGGGTCATGAGTGGGAAGCTTTTATGGGCCAGACCCAGAAGAAGGGTATGTCATTTCTGATCACATTCCATTGACTAAAACTTGGTTTCATGCCTCACCTAACTGCAAATGAGGGCCAGGAAATGGAGTTGAGCTCTGCATCCAGGAAGTAGAGGAAATCGGTTGGTGATCTGTGTCACCGTATTCTTCAACTTTGAAGGATTCCTTTTAAATATTTATTCAAGTTGTCAGTTATGTGAAAAGAAATGATGTTTACAGCATATGACTGGCAACCCTAAAAATAGAATGAGCCCATCTAGCACATATTTTGTAATAAAAATTTCAGGTGCCATAGGGCACCTTCCTTGAGGTCCTAGTCAGTCTCCTTCATTCACAAGTGAGCTGCAGAAGACAGTGAAACGTGCTCTCTGCTCGAGTCCTTAAAGTGTTAATGTGCAAGGTCTGTGTGCAGAAGGCAAGCTGCCATAGATCTCACTGACTTTGGCAGCAACTCAGGGGTTATATTTTTCTCAGGGATGAAATATTCTTGGATAATTGTTCCAACATGTGAGACCCAAAAAAAAATTTTTTTGGTAGAAAAAATTTCAGGAAATAGAGACAGACAAAAAAACCTACTAAGTTATCTAGCCCATCTCTTGAGAATCCAAGCAGATTTATATACTTCAAGATACTTCACAGGATAATCCACTTGTATGTGGAAGAGCCAGCTATGGACCTCCCTGTCAGCTGCCTTTATGGTACATGACACACAACCCCACTCACGTGCACAATCATCATCTCTCTCAAACAGGATGCATTGGCTTAAGGGGTGTGCATAGACTGAACAGATGCCTATGTAATATGGTATGAGGGATGCTGGAAAAAGACACCATGTCCAAAAATAGCTCCCCACCTAGTGTGTAACACTTTCCTAAAATTCTGCTACAAACGAATACATAATATGAACCTCTTATCTTTGGGTGAATTAGGTTACCAGACTCTTCTCCTCCAGGACACCTTGCCAAGATCAGAGAACACTAATATTTTAAAGGCCAAATAAAATGGAAAAAAGATAATTATGGAGTATACAATCCTGTCCAGGAAGAGGAAGCCAGGGAGGCAGCTCTGGGTACCTGCAAATGGGAATGAACTGTGCAGAAAAGACATTTATGTCATTCTCGGATGCTGATGTAGATAGTCAAGCTCTTTCACTTATATTAAATTCAATTATGGCAATTCAGTTCTGCAAGATCAGGGAAAAACTATATTTTGTTCCATTTTGACATCTGAACAGATTCCTCTAACCAAATCATGGAATCTTTTTCAACCATATTTATGGGTCTTAGTCCTATGATTCCCTCCTGAATCATATTCCCTTCCCATTCCCCCCATCTCACAGATGAGAAACTGAGGGCTGGAGGCATTAAGAGCTCACAGTGTTAGAGCTAGAACTATAACTCGTCTCTAGTCTTCTCTGCTCTTTACATTGTGTGATGGTATTCAGTATTTATAATTTTAATCAGTGCTGGGCACTTTGAGTTAAACAAAGAATATGATAAGTGCCTGCATTCAAACATCTTATCTTTGGGGGAGATTAGACCTACACATACTAAATAATTAGGAAAAAAATGATGTTAATGGGACAGATATTTTCCCATTCTAGATTTTCCTTCCCATCAAGGGAATGCAAAAAGTATAACTGTGGGCTTCACCCTGCCCCTGGGGAGGTAGAGTTCCTTATCTTACAGTTTACTCTGGATAGGATCACTGGGCATGCATAGTTCTGCTTGTCCTTCTTCCTCTTGTGAGCAATCCTCCTCCATGCCTTAAGTCTTACTGCCTAAGACAAAGTCAACGAGTCTGCCCAATGTGGAGCTTTAGTTACAAGGACCAATCTACTCTTATTCTATGCTAGGTTCTTCAATGCAGTCTTTCTTTTTTATTTTATTCTTCAAGTCATTTACTTCTATGTTGTGAAATCAAGGTGCTATTTATTGGTGGCAATTTGGACAATAATCTCTGAAAGTTTGGGGACTCAAAATAAGGGTGAGTTCTTATGGAATGTGGGCCTTATGATATCACCTTAAAAACATAGCATGAGAAGAGAAGAGGTGTTTACAGTAAGGAAAACTTCCACAGACCAATGAAGACGCTGGACTGAGCAGATGGAGAAGAGAATTTATGTTGAGGAGAGAAGCCTAAAATCTCACAGCTAGAAGAAACTTTCAAAATCAGAGGTTGAAAACTTAAATGTCTTCAAGAGCTAGGGAGGTAAAAACATAAATATGTGCAGCAAATAATTAGGACAATAAAATAGGTTGAGTCTGTGGCACCTAATGAACTAATGAGTTCATGCTCCATCTAAACACATCTAAACTTTCTTTAATTTTTGATAGTAACGAATGAGCCAATTGCGCAAAAAATACATCTATGAGAATATCTAGTTGTCCCTTTTATATCATTCCTAAAAAGTAGGTGTCCAACCTATGCCAAGTGATACTACTTCCAGAGGTGAGCCATGCTATTTAGGTTCTGCTCTGATCATCAGAAACTATTCTTCCACAGAAGCAAATCCTCCTCCTGGAAGCTCACACCCAGTCTGTTAATTTCATCCTTAAGGTCATACAGAACTATCCAGTTCCACTCATGCCCCATAGATGTTTGCTAGAACATCAGAAATCAGTATTCTTGTCTCCTTCTGAGTGTCCCCTTAGAACTTTTTTTTTTAATTCCTTTCACCATCCTTGCTGTTCACCTTTGAAAAACATTTCATTCTATCTGGGTTCTTTTTAAAATGTGGTTCCCAACATTTTGTAGGATATAATATTCTGTGTATTTTAGGTAATATAGGTATTATACTTGGTTTCACACCAGTGCAAGAGAATATGGAATTATAACTTCCAGTTTTCTACATACTTTATTCATTCCTACTGATGCCACCTAAAATCATATCACTTCAAAATGAAGTTAATATTGACTACACCTCTAGATAACCTTTATTCACATTGCTGGTAAGTCCTTATGCTTGAACAGTACAATACAGGATATTTTTCAAGTTCAATTTCACCTAGCTAGGGCTGGCCCCTTACTCTATTCAACAAAATGTAACAGACATTTGAGTATCCATTGTGTGCCACTCATTTCTTTGGGTGTTGAGAATTAGAAATAAATAAGATAAAATTCCCTGCCATCAAACAACTCACAGGCTTCCAAAACACTAAGTAGTAAATAAAAGAAACCGCAAAATGATAAACACTAAAATGGGATGCTTATGGAAAATGCCATGGTAATAAAGATGAGGAAGCATTTAATCTTATTAGGAGGGTTAAGTGCATTGAGGAAAACTATAGAGAGAATATGACATTTAGCTGGGCCTTGAAAGAAGGGTAGGAACATTTGCTTATTTTATTTTATGAAGACCTTATATTTTTTAGTATAGTTTAAGGTTCACAGCAAAATTGAGGGGAAGGTACAAATATTTCCCCTATACCTGCTGATTAGCCTCCCACTGTTATCAACATTCCACACCAGAGTGGCACATTTGTTACCACTGATACATCAACACATCATAATCACTCAAAGTTGATAGTTTACTATTCATTCTTGGTGTTGTACATTCCACAAATTTAGAAAAATGGTTAACAACATGTATCCATCATTTTGGTATCATACAGAGTATTTTTATTGTCTTAAAACATCCTCTGTGCTCTGCCTATTCTTCCTTCCACCTGCTCACCCCTTCTGACCCCTAGCAACCTCTGATTTTTTTACTGTCTTAGTAGTTTTGCCTTTTCCAGAGTGTCAGAAAGTTGGAATCATACAGTATGTAGCTTGTTTAGATGTAGCTTCTTTCACTTGGTAATATGCATTTAAGATTCTTGCATCTTCTTTCGTGGCTTGATAGTTCATATTTTTAGCCTAATAATATTCCATTGTCTGAGTATATCACACTTTATTAATCCATTCACCTACTGAAGAACATCTTGGCAACTTCCAAGTTTTCACAATTATACATAAAGATGCTATAAACATCCATGTGCAAGTTTTTTTGTGTGGACATAAGTTTTCAACTCATTTAACCAAGGAGCATGATTGTTGGATTGTATTATAAGAGTAAATGGGAGTGGGTTTTCCCAACACTTGTCCAAATTTGAATTAAAACTTATTAGTGAAAAAGAAAGAGTAAGTAGGAGTTTTTCAGGAGCAGGAAGACTTGCAATACAAGATTACTTCCAGATTACAAAACCCCTTGAAAAAAGTTATCAAGGTGTGAAAAGGAAGGACACATGAAGGAACTGGGCAGCCGAGAGCATAGGGTACACAGAAAGTAATGGGGAGAACTAAAGGTTGATGTTCAAGACTGAGAAACATTGGCTTCATGCTGAAGTCAAAAGAAAAGCTTCAAGAGCTTATAAAGGAAGGGAGAGACAAATCTACATCTTGTCAATTCTGATTCACTCAAGCAAAATATTCACTATTCCTTCCAGACTTTTGCCTTCTGCCTACTTGATAGTGACTTTTATATTTTGTTTAAGTCTTTGACTAAAATGTTGAACAGGATAGCCCAGACAGAAGAAAGGTGTCTTCAAGTTTATATCATCGATTCATCTGACAATGGAGATGGGGAAGATATGAGAAAGGGAGGAATCTAAGGACAAGTGTGCCATGGTTTGCACATGAAAGAATGTTAGGATTTACTGACAACATCCTGGTGATGCAGGATGATGGAGAGTTAGAATCAAGGATAACATCAGGGTCTTTAGCCTGGGTGAATGGGAAGATTGTAGTTCCAGAAACAGTGAGATTTGGAAAGACAGAGAGATTAGGGGAAATGTAGTAATTCTGGGTTGGGACCTATTGAATGTCAGGAGTCAGTAGGACCATAAGATATAAAAGCTCAAAGCCTATTGTAAATTCAAGATTGAAACTTGGGTGAGAGATCATTGCTGAAAATGTAGATTTGGAAGTCATCCACTTGGACGGATATCTGGATCCCTGACGGTGGACAATGTTTTGAAGGGGAGCAAAGTTGAAAAGTTAAAAGTAATTAACTCAACATGATTTATTTTGCTCACATCTATTATATTACTATATGAGTAGTTAGATTATAGAAATTAGTTTATGAATTTCTCTTATCCATCTTTAATGATCCAGGAACATGTGGAGAAGAATATTAGATGAGTTGGAGAAAATGTCAAACATTCAAGGATTACCATTAATAGGCTGAGTCTTCTCTGTATAGTTGTGAGTCAAAGAAACCTAACTGAACCCAGGCTTTCCTCTATGCTCTGAGTTTAAAATGATGTTCATCTGAAAAATGAATTTCCTTCCTTAAAATGTTTTGCCATCACAGACAGAAAATGGCGCTGATAAAAACACAACCTAGAAACACAGGGATGCCATTTGTATTTTATCTGTATCTAATAATGTATGCTTTGGGTATTTAAGATACGAGTTATTTTGTCATTGAGCTTTCATTAAGCTTCCTTCCTCCTACTTTAGCCCTTGCTTCTGATGGAGTGGGAGGAGGATATGTGTGTAATATGAACACACGATGTACTTTTTGTCTTACAAGCAGTTCTCCACTGAAAAGGTATGATCTCTAAGGATTTGTTCATAGTGGAAAATAACTGCAGGAAATTCAATTTCTTCATTTCTTACATATCTCTATTAGAAAACTCACCTCTCCCAACCACTATCAAGTACTAGGAAATGTGGATTTGGGTATTGGTTTTTGTAGAATGACTTTACAATTAAATTAAAATTCTGGTTCAAAATTATTTTTCAACTCAACATTTTTTTACTCCCAGCATCCCCCAACAGGCATGCACATGTGCCTGGGCTCACGCTGTCCCACTGCATCCTCTTATTTGAGATTATTAATTTGATGGTGAAGGGCTTTCATTAATATTGTTCTCCTTTAGCAGAGGTCAACTCTGCTCAGAATCACCTTCAGAAGAGCTTGACCAGTGACTAAATTTATAAATTTTTAAAATATTGTCAGTCAGCATCGAATGCATTTGCCCATTTAAAATGAGTTTTGTTTCAACGCACTTTGCTGCCATCCATGGTAATTGGAAAGTCAGTTTGAGATATCTTCTAATGTGCTTCTTAAAACTGACCAAGGCTGCAGAAGCAGCTTCTTAAACCAAATATAATTAATTTCTATCTGTCCAACCTGATCACTATAGGCTGACAGTCTCTTGTATTCTTTATTTTTAATTCATGTGAGGGCTTCTTTTTTTTTAGAGTACATAGTCCTTTTATCTCTCTTTTCCTTCTGCAAATTGGCATTTTCTGTCTTCTAGGAGTCTCATTACCATCCAATGATTTTTCTTCACTTCACAATAAAGGCACTAAAGTGGGGCACCCAGAAGAAAACACACACCTACCTATATAGCACTTCTCTTTCCCTGCATCTTCCTCCATGTGGTCTTTATGGTTTCAATAGCTCTTAAGAGTCAACAGAGACCTGAAACTTTTCAACCGTAGGCTGCCTATCTCATTCGCCCTGCATTCCTCCCAGGGCAGCATCCTAAGTAGAATGGAATGTCGAAGCACCTGATTGGCTCGTGGACAGAGCATTCATTCTCCAGGAATGCCCTGTAGATACCAACTGAAACTGCATCATCCATAAAAGTAATCCATAGACCCATTTGCTTTTCATTTTTGGCTTATGATAGCAATAATGACTATAACACAGGGCCCAGGAATTGATAACCAGCTGGGGTTAATGGCCCTTGGCTGCACTGTGGGCTATCAACTCCCCCAGCTGGTCATTAATCCCCAGGAAATGCCCCATACCTTGATCGTTATTACTTAATTAATGCCTCTTTCACTTTCAGCCTAAGTGGTCAGAGCACTGTAACCCTAACAGCAGCTTGCAGTTGGAACTGCTTATTCCCACTCAAATACTAGAATTCCCTATGACTGCATACATATTTTAAATTTTCCTAGAATAGTTGATAACGTTTGCCTCAGGCTTCCCAACCCACCCCCACCCCCACAAACGGGGGAGCATGGTCATGGGTGAGGGTTTATTTTTCAAGTGAAAATTTGCTACTCGCATAGCAGAGCTACTAGGTCAAAAGGAAAGTTGAATGTGCTCATCTTGCCTTTTGTTTTTAGGTCATAGGGATTGGTTTTTCTTTCAGAGATCTAAATACAGAAATAAATGGGAAGAAAGAAGGGGAGCGTCATTTCTGCAGTTGCTTAGTACAGATCTCACAGTCCTTGAAATGGCATAACAACAGAATTTATCCCGCTGTTGGAAAACTCCAAGTGCTTTCAGAACTAGTTAAATAACACCTGAAATAAATATTCTCATAGTATAACACTATTATGTATCACATTTTCGGAGATTGCTGTAAACTATCACCAAATAATGAGTTACCAGGCTGACAAAGGAGGTAGATTTTTCTTGGGTTGGTGTGACTGGCAAATGCGACTACAGAAAAAAATATAAGGAGAGTTTTGTCTGAGCACACAATTACCACAAGGAACAAGCCAGATGCTGCGTTGGGTCAGCTGGGTTTCTATACAAAGAACTGCCTGTTCGTGAACCAGATACCAACCCCAAGTGATTTTAACTTCTTCTGTCTCAAATAAATGTCTACGATTATTCTCAGCAGAAGCATAAAAGAAATGCAGTCCTTCTTTCCTCCCTGTATTCTGAGAGAAACTGATGTTATCTGGAGAAATATGTTTCTAAGAGATTAGCAGTGATTCATGACCATCAGAGGCTCAAGTGTATAGAACAACTTAGAGATCATTTGGGAAGATCCAAACTATAATGCTTTATCTTAAAGTTTACTTAGAGAAATCACACATCTCCAGGATGAATGTTATAAGGAGAAACGTACTCTCACCACTGGAATCACTGAATCTTAGGACTGGACAAGCATTTACAATCATTTAGCTCCCTGACTCAACTTCATACAGGATTAAGCATAAACTAACTCCTGTAGATAAAAATCTATCCAGAATATAGTTGTTTGACCACTTCCCTGCATGTATCTTAATGATAAACAGTTGTAACTGATGGGTAATTTTTCCTTGTACTCAAGTTTGAGTTCATTTTCTCTTCTTCCATCTCAGTTCAGATGGAAATTCCTTGTCTAGCCTTGAAGATTTTTTTATTCAATTGCCTTCTTTTCTAGGTCCTTAAAGAAACAAAGTACCAATTCCTTTATCCCTTCTTCTGAAATTTTATTTCCCTACAAATTCTCATCTTTGTGTCACTAGTTCCCTTCAGTTTCCTAAGATCTGCTTTTGGTTGTGTGTTTGTAGATTTCGTGTCAGTCAAATGTTAGGATCTGAGGAATGCAAGGCATTAATTGAGGATTGCCTCATGGATCATGATGCCTGCACTGAATCGCAAAATATTAGAGTCTAGATCCTTTGCTGTTGATAATCTGTCAAACACCTAAGTGGCCTCAGTATGGGCACCCTGCTTCATATTTGCCAACCCTTCTATTCTGCAAGCACAGGGAGAGTATTTACTGTGATTGCACATTGCACTGGTCATGGAGTATACAGAGATTCAAACAACAACAATAAAAAAGGCAGAGTCCATGCTAGGACGGAATTCACAAATGACTGCTGGAGATACACAAAGTTCAGATCAATAGATCTGTCCTTGATAGAAAGTTCAGAGGACCACAGAGGCACATGGGAGGGGCACCTAACTCGACCTGGAGAGTTAGGAACCTTCTCTCACCACTGGAAAGGTAATATGGGAACTATGGGAACTGAGTAAAGAAGGAAAGGGGATTAATGAAAAGGGAAAAGAAAAGTGTTCCAGGGAGAGGGAGCAGCATTTATAAAGACACAAAGATATGAAAATAGGAGCTTGTGACAAATGGACCAGACGTCATTCCTATTGGTTGCGTTGCCTCTTCTGCTCACTTAATAAATTTCTAAGTTATTTCTTATCAAACCCTTCCCAACTCTGATCCTTTTCCTCTCTCTGGATACCATTTTCCACCTGCCTCACTATAATCCTCCCATTTCTGCAGCTGGTTTTCTGGGCAGGTCTGGTTTCCAGGGTTACTTCTGTCCCTGTCTGATCAACCTGATAAACTCTGTGCTTCCATTCAGAACCCCAGCTTAGCCCTACCCTGGACATCTGTTAGGTGGTGTTAGTCCAACAGTTACACATCCCAGACTTGCAGCTTATTGTAAACTACTGGGTATTGTTGATTTGGGGTCAATTTATATGTTCAGTAACACACAGTTAATTCTACAGCCATGCTTAAATCCAATCTTTTCAAAATATGTATATTATTTTGTACTTTTGTGGCTTTAACCTATTTCCAGGCTTAACTGTCAAAGGGAAGAGAGCTGCATGACATCTACTTCATCACTAACGAAGATGTTAAACACCAATAAGAATGGAGAATGCCCTTGGATGTGGAAATTGTTCACATTTTATTTTCTAATACTTGCATTATAAATGAAGCAGTCTTGCTTACATGTCTTTAGTCATATACCATATATAATTGAAGATGATTAAGAGAATAAATCTACCAAGTAATTCTAAATATTTAAAACTACAATTTATTTCTAAAACTTAAAGCATTATCTGAAATATGTAGATTATTATAGCTGGTAGGTTATGAGGGTAAACAACAATATAAATCCAGCCATACACAAAGGATTCATTTTAAAACATTTAATAAACTTTGTATTTTAGAATAATTTTCAACTATAGAGAAATTTCAAGAATGTTAGAGAGAGTTCCCATATACCTCACACCCTATTTCTATAATGCATTTGTCACAAACAACACCAATAGTGATGCTTTAGTAATAACTAAGATTCATACTTTATTCAGATTTCCTTAGTTTCTGCCTATGTCCTTTTTTGATTTTAGGATCCTATCCAGGATACTACCTTATATTTAGCTATAAAATCTTCTTAGGCTCCTCTAGACTATGAAAGTTTCTCAGACTTCTCTTGTTTTTGATGACCATGACAGTTTTGAGGAGTACTGGCCAAGTATTTTGCACAACGTCCTTTAATTTACGTTTGTCTGATGTTTTTCTCATGGCTAGTCATGGGTTATTGGATTTAGGAAGAAGATCACAGAGCGAAGTTGCCATTTTTATCACATGATATCAAGGATATATGTTATCAAAGTGACCACTGATTGCTGATGGCTTATCAACATGGCTTATCGCTTAACCTAGACCACCTGGCTAAGGCTGTGTTTGTTGGTTTTCTCCACTGTAAATTATTATTTTCCTCCTTTTCCATACTTTACTTTTTTAGAAGAGAGTCCATATGAGCATCTTAAAACTTAAGAAGTAGAGAATTATGTTCCACTTCCTTGAGGGGGAGTACCTACATAAATTAGTTGGAATTGTTCAATGGATACTTTTTAGTGTATACAATTCACTCAGTAGTAATGTATATAATCTATCACTATTTGTATTTTTAAAAGAACAATAGATAGATCAATAAGTAGAGACAGAGGTGTGTAAAGACTATGTCATGCACATGGAAGGTCACATAGGAAACCAAGAACAACATTTGCCTTTGGGAGGAGTAACTAAAACAGGGTGGGAAGACACCTCATTTACAATTCAATACAATATACAATTTTGAATTTCTAAAATTATTTACTTTGTCTTTCTATTTTTTAAGTCTTTAAAATGTAAAGTGTAATCATCTATGGGACTAGGTAAAAACAGTGGAAAGGAGAAAGGAATGGTCACGTTGCTTCACGGATATTGTTTTTATAATGAAGAATAGTACCAGATCAGTGGTCTCAGTGATCATTCTTACCACCTCAAGATAGATCCCAGTGTGTTTCAAAGTATACAAGTGAAAAGTCAATGTTAGGCTGGTTTTGTTAATGAATAGTATATGTAAGAGTTGAATGTCTGTGTTTGGTAGTAGCGATTGGGCAAAAGAATCAATAGCCTGATTAAAAAGAGAAAGCTCAAGAGTCTTCTAAACCTAAAAAGTTGATTTGCTATTTTAGTACATGTCACTGAATGCACAAACTACCCCGGTCACCAGATTTACTAGCAGAATTACCTTCCATCCAGGTTAATACTGGCATTGATAAGGACAAACACTGTGCTAGGTTATTCCCTTGAAAGGTGCTTTTCTCTATATTATATGACCAGTGATTCTCAAGGGATAAATAATTTGAATTGTGTCTTACAAATGCATTACAGAAATAGTATCTGTTTTGCATATGTACTAGAATAAGCTTTCACCATTCCACATAAGATATGATTTAACTACATTTGAGACTGGAGTTATGTTGCTCAATGGTTCATTAAAGAGAATAAACTAAAGGATTAAATATAAAAAGAAACTTCTATATTGAGGAGCAAGATATTGTGGCAAGAGTTAATATGGATGAAATAAGAATCATCAAAAAGAAATCTAAATAAAGGGATCTGACTGGAGAAAGAGAGAGAGAGAAATGAGATAGTATTTTTAAAAAAAGATTAAAATTGACCATTTCTGACTGGTGAGAAGGGAGAAATAGACATTGAGCAGAAAATGGATGTGTTAGCTCCCTGAGAGCAGGAACTTCTTTAGATTTTATTTTATTTTTTTTAAGGTTTTATTTATTTATTTTGACAGAGAGAGAGAGAGAGACAGTGAGAGAGGGAACACAAGCAGGGGGAATGGGAGAGGGAGAAGCAGGCTTCCCGCCGAACAGGGAGCCCGATGTGGGGCTTGATCCCAGGACCCTGGGATCATGACCTGAGCCAAAGGCAGATGCTTAACGACTGAGCCACCCAGGCGCCCCTTCTTTAGATTTTATATAGCTTTCCACACAGAGCTTTGTATAGATTAAGCGCTGTTTTAATATTGATTGCTTGGCCTTCTATAGACTACGATGGTATCTAAAGATGCTGATTTTTTACATGATACATAAATAGTCAAAGAGAAAAAGGAAAAATCATAAGGCTGACCAAGGAAAATAGGTCAGAGAAACAAGCACAGAGTATCATGTTTTTAGAAAGTTGGGCTATTGAGAGCACATTTTAGACTTTTTGGTCATCTCAAGAAGGCAGAGCTTCTTCCCTTCAGTTTAATGCATATGATCTGAAACATCTTTTTAAAATTATATCCATGATCATTAGTTAGACAAAGCCCACATTATATAAAAGTCTATGCCAAATTTAAACTAATATCAAATGAGCTCTCCTTACTTTCCCTGCCATACATAGTATAATAAACTGGCTGTTCTTTAATTGGGAGGGGACTATAACTTAATCCCTATGCCAGCCCACTATAAAATTTTATCAGTGCTGCTCCAGTAGGGGCGGATACAGAAGTAATGTTGTCTCCTCCTAATATGTTATTTTAGATCATTGTCAGATTCACAATTGGAACTAAAACGCCTTTTAAGATGAAGCCCTTACTCTACAACTTTAGCAATAATTGCAACAAATTTAGAATTTATACCATGGCAAATCCTAGCAAATTAGGTGGCATTTAAATGAATGCATTACATATCCCTAAAATCCTAAGTGGATAACATGTATGGAGGAGGAATGATTTATATGATTGAAAAGGGCAATGTCATTCTAATTTCTAGACAATGTGTTAATTACTAGGGCATATAGTGACCAGCATACAAATGATCTTAGTCATATTATATTTTAAGATGCAAAATAAGTGTTTTTATTGCAATTATACTATCAAAATGGTATTAGGTCATATGGATATTGGTCTAAAAACAGAACGTATTCCATCTAGTGTTTCAGTATTTCTAGTAGATAAGACTATGTCATTAGGAACTACATATTGATTTTAATTAGAACAGGCATGCCTCCATTAATATGAGTTGTGATGCCACTAAGGCAGTCGTCAAGGGAGGATTAATTAATTAATTGTAAATTAATTAATTGAGAGTGAATCAAATCAACCTAGGAAAATGAATACAAAAGTTGGGGAGGGGAGTTAAACTCAAAACAGATTGAAAACCCAAGACAATTTAAATTGTTTGTCAAGACTGGAGAAAATTAAGCAACTCATTAAAAGAGAGGACCTGTTTTTAAGAAAGCAAAGTAATAACAATAAAGCAATAAGTTAAGTTCAAACATTTTCCTTAAAAATAAGATATGAAATTCTAAAAACTACTAAGATTTTGTCATTCTATGTTTTAGATGTAGAGAAATGATTTGTAGTATGGGGTACTTAATAACACTCATCACAAATTTAATCAATTCATTTTTGGTTCATGGCTAAAGAAGAAACTCACTCAAATGCTTAAAAGGAAATGAATACACTAAATTGAAGGAAAAGTCTATTATAAAGAGAGAGTTGTGCCCCCCTTTTTATGGGTTTCCCTCTAGTTACTGGATTCCAGTGTTTATGAAACTCAGTGCTTCAGAACTGATCAACATAGATGGTTGACCAACAAGTAAGGTTGATATCTGGAGAAGAAACACTAGATCTAAATAAACTTCACAAATTCAACCATGCAAAATAAACACATAGGTAGGAAAAAACTAAGAATAATATATTAAAATGAAAACCTTTGCATTATAGGGTCATGTTTTTATTTAAAAATGTGTTTAATATTTCTGTGCCTGCACACACACACACACACACACACACACACACACACACACACAAATCAGAAGGTTTCCTAATGACCAATGAAGGATTGTGTGTCAATTACAACCTATTAGCTAGGATTGAGATAAAATATACCAAAATGAAAATTAAAGTCAGATGTGTATGAGACTCTGATTTAAAACGAAACAAAACAAAACAAAACCCTGTTCTAAGTAGTCCTCACTTTTAGACAATGCCTTTCCAGTGACGAGGAATTAAAAATGAATGCCAGGAAGAGAAATCTGCTTCACCCTGGTTGTACCTGCCTGCAAATAGGATGTTATCTCGGTAAAATATAAAGAGAAACAAACTGTAATAAGCAGTGCTACACTTTACTAGATCTTTGTTATATAATCAATAGACAGAGTTGGCAAAGGGCAAGTGGTAAGAAAACAGAATGCCTGTATGTGCCTTTAACAGGTTTAGGGACCACTGTGGTCAAATGAACACACTGCCTTACAGCATAGACTTCTCCGACTTAACCTTAAAAGCATGGTGTGCTACGGACCTGCCTATAGTAATTGCCTATAATCACAAAAGTCAGCTGCAATTTGTCCTAGAATAGTTGACAGTGAACCTATAATCACTGCAAAAGGGCACTGTAATTTCCCACATACGAATTAGTTTGTTAATTTAACAACTATTGTGCATATACTATGACTCATGCACTGTTCAGGAGACTGCGATATATTGATAAATAAATATTCCTGTCCTTGAGAAGTTGATATTCTGGCAGATTGACATAGAAAGCAAAACAAAACAAAATAAGCATGAGTAATGTATTATATTAGAAATAAATTGGTGAAAAAGAAACGGTAGATCAGGGTATGAAAGACTGGGAGAAAGGGTGCAATTTTAAATTGGGTGATCAGAGTAGTCCTGATTGAGAAAGTCCTATTTAGAATGTTCTTATTCCAGATAAAAGAGAGAGACAGAGAAAAATTCTAAAATGAATACCTGTTTGGCTTGTTTGAGGAACAGCAAAGTGGAAGAGCTAAGTAAAAGATTTCAAAGAGGAAACAGAAGGCCAGGACATGTACACCCTGCAGACCACTGTCAACAGGGTCTTTTTCCATGACTTTTTCTTTGAGTAAAAGAGAGAGCCATTACATGGTTTTGGCGCAGAGAACTAATGTGATGATCACCATGCCTGTTCCCATGATGGCATGGAGACTAGGGCAGAAGCAGAGATCAGTTAGCCAGAGATTGTGATGATCCAAAGAAGAAAAATGAGGATGGGTCAAATCAGAGTGGTCATTCTAGAGACAATAACACAATTTCAAATATATCAAGTTGGTAACACCAACAGGATTTGCTAATGTAGTGGATGTGAGGTATGAAAAGAGAAGGAGGGTGTGTTGTCAAGGATGACACTAAGGTGTGTGGCCTGAGCAATTGCAAGGATGACATTGGCTTCAACTGAGTTGGGGAGCAAATTTAGGAGAAAAGATATGATGTTCAGATTTGGGCATGTTAAGTTTGAGATGCCTAGTAGATATCCAAGAAGAAATGTGAAGTAGACAGTTGAATTTATGAATCTGGAGGAAAGAGGTCTGGATTAGATGTACAAATTTGGGAGGCTGGGCATAAAAATAGTATTTAAAGCCATGATACTGGATATCACCAAGGGAATGAGTGTTGACAGAGAATTGAAGGGGACCATGGACTAAGCACTGGATCAAACCAGCATTCTCATCCTTGAAGAAAAGAGGAGGAATAGACAAAAAAGACTGATGGATTGACAAGTGAAGTAGGGAGAAACCTGACAGAGTGTGGGAGACTGCAAGCCAAGTGACGGAAGTGACTCCAGGAAGGAGTGATCAAATAAGTTTGATATGTAGTTATGAGTGAGTAGAATAGATTTATAAAATGTGGAACTCACTCATTAGAATTAAATAAAAGATCAGTTAAGTAAAGATCACCTATCAGCAAAGTTTCATATGATCATGAGCTCTAGAGTTAGACAGGGATTCAAATCCCAACTTCAGCATTCACTATCCTCAGCTAGTTTCTTCATGATTTCTGAGGCTGGTTTCCTAGACATCTGCCTCACAGATCTTCTGTGAAATTCAGTGAAATAGTTTGTGTAAACTCACCTATGAAATGCTTGTGAAGTAATGGGTACTTATCATTTAAAATTTAATGTGTAATACAAATAATACAAATATTAACATGAACTCAAATATTATATAATTGAAATATTATATGCATTATATAATTATGTTAGTCATTAAATTATATATCATATGATTTCTGCTATTTGTTATATTACTCATGATTTATTTACTCATTTGGTCTTTTAGTTATGTATCAAATATCCTTCAGCATTTACTCTTTGCCAGGCAGGCACCTAAGAAAACAAACATAGACAAGACATGGAACTTATCATTCCTGTAATTTAAAGTACACCAGACTCTGCAACCGATACTCTACAGAATTTATTCCCCCATTTCATGTGAGGAATTTGAGCAGTGTCTCTATCACCTACCAGGTAGGTGACCTTAATATAAATAAGTCACTCAAACTCTCTGACCCTCAGAAAAATGGAGACACATTGTCACTATTTGCAAGGTGGTTAGAAAGATTAGCAGAGCCAGTAGATATTCTTGCATCTATTAGTAAGTAGGCATTCACAGTATAGATCTTATTAGTACTATAAATTCTGTACATTCTGTCAAAAAGAATGTGGACTTTCTTGAAGTAAATAATTTGTGGTTTTCGCTTTTACTGAAAGTTGACATGTTTTTAAGACAGCATTAACTGACACCCTGATAAACAATCTTCCATTTGTTTATATTTACTTTACTCTGTCTTATTTCACAAAGAATTTGAGATAGTTTAAAAGGAGATTATGGAAAGTGATAATAATGATAAAAATATAAAATCACAAATGTATATATACAGAACATATATATGCTTTCATACTTATTTAATTTTTATGGTAGATTTCAAATTTAATTCCGAGCTTCCTGGTAGCCCACACTAAGGGAAATAACAGTTACATAATCTTATTATCAACAAAGAAGAAGATTCTAGATTCTCACCAAAGAAACAAAAGTTTGCTTAGCAATAAACTCTAAAAGATATTTCTTAGTCAAGACTTCATATAGGATATATGGAGTGATACAGATTGTAACTGTAATTATTTTTGTAACAAATGTAGTTATGAATTTTGTAGAAATGTTTCTTGTATTAACTTTTAATTAAAAATTTGAGTCCTAATGTAAAAAAATAACAGTAATAATTTTGTGAAAATGTAGTCCAAATATGGTAATATCAGACTACCTAATAATTCAAAAATGCTCTCTAATTTTCTGTGTGCATCTCACCATCCCTAATATATTTATATGCATGTTTGTTTATTTATAATATAATATATATTATACATACAATACATATATAATACATATTCTATGTATACATGTATACACATATATATTTTGCTATAGTTACACTAATTTAGAATTTTTAGAGGAATAGATGAGCTTTAAAGTATCTACAACAAACATCGCTTCCCTTCTCAGACTTTCAGTGGGAGCTGGATGGTAGAAAAAGACCTGAGGGACCTGTGTTCTGTATTGCTAGATAAGGACAAAGGAATATTCTTGAGAAACCAAGCTAACATGGTAAGTAACATTCTGTTAGAAAAACTGTGACCTTTCCAGGATTTTCACATTGATGGACATCCAGGTAACTACCCTCACCACCATATGACACAAATTTTCAAGATGATTTACAGACAATAACCAGAATTTTTCTCAGGGGCATTTTTGGTCAATATCACATAAACAAATATACCCTTGAAGTTCCAATGGTAAGCTCTGTTGAAGATGTATCTTTCCAAGAATATAACACTACAGTTTTCTTTATGTAAACCCAGATGTTCAAAAAGGCCTCCCGGGCCTGGTTCACATGTGAAAAAGATCATCCAAGCATTGTTACTTTTGATTCTCTTAGAAATATATGACATTCTAGTTTGCAAAGATGTTTGTCTGTAGTTGTTGTCTTTTTTGTTTGGTGGTTGTTGTTGTTGTTGTTGTCGCTGTTGTTAGTTCCCCCTTTTTTTTTAAAAGTTCTTGGCCAATCCTGATTTCCCTTTAAAGATGCACTTGATGCTATTGGGGAAATGTCAGAAATAATGAAGAAAAATCCTAACATGCTGTCCAACTGAAGTCCATCTTTTGAAATGAAAAACATTCATAATGAAAATGAGTTGACAGCTTACTTGATGATATTTACAGCTGGATATGACGTCAATCGGAAGGATAGTACAGATCAATTTTAATGGCAAGCAGCTAAGCACGCTTATTGATCTGGCAGCTTGCTACTCTACAAATGGCAAAGACCATTAATATGCTAGCACCAGGGACATGGGAGAAGCATAAAACAACAAGTGACTTTGAGCCTTTAAAGTAGATAATTTAAGAGTGCTGATTTGATGATCACAAGGGAAAGTGTGAATTCATGATTTAACCTCCATTCACTACCTCTCAACTAAAAATTGATCGCCATCCTAGGAGTTATATTTCATTTGAGAGAAATTTAATATATTTCATAATTTCCTCTTTAAGCCCTTTGCTTTAAGGGATGTCATTTGCTGTCTGGCTAATCCTAAAGTAGACTTCCCCCCCCCCCGGAAGAACAGAATCATTTCTGCTAGAGCAGAGTGACCACGTAGGTGAAACATGAATCAAAAGCACGTAAGAATACCATGTATCCCCTTTGTCTGCTTCCATATTTCCTTTCTACCCTATAAGGACAATAATATTAGTCCCTCCCCAGAATATAAAAATGGCTAAGATCATGTCTATTAAGTGCTGCTAGAAGACATTTATTTTAGGAACAGTAAAAGCCGTCAGTAGTACCCACACAGTAGTCAATATTACAAATATATATCACTTGAATGTGGCCACTGCTATTGAGACTAAAGTTTTCCTCGTCGGGAAGAGATGTGAATACCCTGCTGATCACCAAATAAACTTTTCATTCGGACATTTCGCTTTGTATTTTAATATACCTAATGGAGTCTAACCAAATGGATGTTAGGTGGGCTGTCTGTAATAATGAACTTCCTAACCTCTAGAGATGCAGTACATCTGCTCAGATCAAAATGTGTTGTTTATGAAGCTCCCACACTCTGGAGACATATGTACAGTACCAATGTGAAAATAACAAGTTTCAAATTCTTCAAATGGTTCCTAGTCAGCCAGTGAGGAAGCATTAATCCTCACAGTGTGGAATGAATCCTTCTTCAAATCTGCAAATGGTGCAAATCCTTAGTAACAGTATCTAATGTACAAAGATTCTTACCTGGTCATTGTTGGAAGGGAAAATAATAAATTTCAACCTGAAGAGCTTTGTGCTTTTCTGCATAAGTCCGAATGACCTGTTGAGGTGAGAGTAGAGAAGAACCAAGTCAAGAATTCATGGTGATTTATGATCTCTTATAATCAAGACCTTTTTCCCCTTCTTTCTTAATGCTGACAGATTGAAATCCATATTTTGTGTGGTCTTATAAGAAATAAAAAACAACTATAAATTTCACCAAATGCATATTCTCTATAACTATTGGCTAATAATACTCAGTGATGACCTTTGTAAGAAATTTGGGGTTACCAAGCCATTTATAAATCTTATTACTGATGTCCAAATAGAAAAAGGCAGTTCCAAATAATGGACTTATAATACTACCACTGTTCTCTTGTTTTCTAAATACCAATTCTGCTTTTTCTCATTTATTCTTCATATCACTTTGTTTATTAAGATTATTACTTCATTCTCTGGAAAAGTTTGGGTAAAACAAAAACAATTTCTTACATTGAAAGCACATATTCTATTAATATTTTCTGGGTGAATAAGGATGGGGAAGGAATCCCTAAAATGTAGACATGTAACTTATTTCTAGCATCCCTTGCCTTAAAGTAACTTGACATTAGGACTATTAATATTTATATTGCTTAAGAACACTATAGAATTCAATTACTTATCAACAGAGATCCACTGAATAGCTAAATAAGTTTATTCTAAGAAAGTATCAGAATATGAAATGCATATTTCATATATTAAATAGGAAAGATGTTAAAATTATTAAAGATGCTAAAATGATATTTGTTTAACGTTAAACATTTTAAATTTAGAAAGTTTTTTTAAATATTAAAGATATTAAAGTGGAGAATCCCAAATACAGTGAATGGTGTTCAGTCTGCCTAAATCCCCTTCATTGGGTCAATGTAAGCTGCTATGAGTGTTGGGAAATAGCCTTTGACTTAAAGAGAGCCACTACACCTGGGAAATCACACACACACACACACACACACACACACACACACACACACACTCATAGGAGAGGGAATGAGCAATCTTTACCCAATCACTAATTCACATGGAGGTACAAAAGGTCAGCTTCTTACCTCATTGTGAGAGACCAAATCTAAGGTACAATACATGCTTCAGAACTCCCTGTGGGCTCAAGCTCAGAGCCACATCCTTGCTGAGATCCTTTCCCCATCATATTCTACTTCCTCTCTTCCTTTCTCCTAAGAGCATTCTCTCAGTAAACAATGTGTACCCAAATTCCTGTCTCAGGCTCTGCTTCTATAGAACCCAAGCAAGATACCAAGTTAAATGCTGGATTCCCAAACACAGGAAGAAAACATACTTCTGAGGTACTTCCCTAATAAAGAAAATCTTAGCAACAATTTTATTTTGTTTTGTTTTGTTTTGTTTCTAATAGGAAGTTCTGGGGAAAGGTTGGTGTAATAAAATGAAAGCCATGGCAAGTGATTGAATAATTTCATACATCAATCAGAATTCAAATTTCCAGTTTTAGAAAATTTAACTTAGTGTGGGCTCTTACCTTGAAACCTAGCCTCTTGATATCCCCTAATGTTCTTGTGGTAGCTTTGCTGAGGGTTATTTCTGAACTCAGCCCATACAGATCACTCATCTTTCCTCTTTATTCAGCCTCTCTCCCACCCTATTCAATATTTTGTGTTATTTTTTCCATCACTTCTAGGGCAAGGCTCTGAGCAGTACTATACACAGTGGGAATCATTAAATATTTGTTAAATCTATTCTTTTGGCTATATGAATTAGTAATTGAGGTCTAAGAGAAAAAGCAGGAAAAGAGCTGTCCATTCAGTAAGTACAGCTAAAGAAAAAGGTACTAAGGCAAGAGATGGAAACCCATCCCTAATCATTGTCACTGGCTCCAAAGAGGACAAGAGACAAGAGAGGATAGCAACATTAAATTACTCATGACTCTTCTTGACCCCGCAAAAGAGAATATTTATTTCCCTTCAATTCACATATGCTGCCCAGAACTGAGCTTCCTGGAATTTCTATTAAGAATCCAGATTATATAGCAATAATTTTCAGGTGCCACGGTCTCTGCTAATAGTGAGCTCCAAAAGAAGGACAGCAGAAAGGAGACAAGCCATATGGCAGTCCAGAGCTGTAGAGATTCGGGGACAATTTGAATGGATATAAATTAAGGAGAGAATTTAAAACATGTAGAAATCATAGTCCAGAAATTTAGGGTGCAAGAAATAGACATGATCTCATTTTTCTATAAGCCAACATCATTTCTCTTTCAAACCCTACCCCTTGATTCTGTGGAGTTAGCAGAAAATTTAATCTCACTATTGGGGGGGGCCACCCACCCCTCTTTTACAATGTTGGTTAAGTCCCAGGAGATTTACATAGGGCCAGGGTCTCTTGAAGACATGTGAGTGGGGGAATGTAGGGAAGGGATTGGCAGTCATAGAGTTCGTGGTTGGCCTGTCCCAGAGTCTGTCCATAAGGCTCCCTGGACCAGTGGGTTCTCCTGCAGGGCACTGCCTGGGCATCTCTGTGAGGCCACTGAGGTGCATATTTCAGCCATCGCCTCCTTGAGGTGATACCACCTGGCCAGTCTGCTGAACCCCTTTCTCAGGAGTTTACTGGCCTCTCTACTCTCGTTACTGTTCTGTACCTCTCCTCCTCCTTCTCCTCCTCCTCCTCCTCCTGGGCCAGGGGAGTCCTTTCTATTCTAAGAGGAAAATCTCTTGCTTTCTCTTAATGTTTGCCTCAAAAGCACTTCCTTTTTCTTGCAGTTTCAAATGTCAGCAGGCCTCAAGCTTGGTGGAGACCTCAAGTTTTGCCTGCTATTTAGTGGTTAATTTGCACTAGGGAATACAGGTATATTCCAATCTCAGACTCTATCTTCCTTTATTTTCTAAGGATCATACTATCTCCAATTAGAAAAGCTATTGCAAGTCATTCACGTTCTTGAAATTCATGGAAGTGTGTTCATCATGAACTTTTTTTTCTCATAAGGTTTCCAGAGAGCCCTGTGAAATACTCCCTTTAAACGCTCACCCATATTATTCCTATATATTAAAAGTCTGTTAATGGTAAATTATCTTGCACATTAGAGAGTGCCTGCCAAGTAAATTCTCAATGTTTCCAAAAGAAACAAATGGAAATGGGAGAGAACATGCCTGGTAAGATTAGGAGGGCAAGTAACACAGGCAGCAAGTTCAAGAGATGCTGGTTTAGCCTTCAGGCAGCACCAAACTTGTAAGGCTGGCACCACTTTCAAATCAGTTTCAATACTTACCCACATCAGAAAAGCAAAACAGGGGCGCCTGGGTGGCTCAGTCCGCTAAGCGTCTGCCTTCGCCTCAGACCATGATCTCGGGGTCCTGGGATGGAGCCCCCCATGTCGGGCTCCCTGCTCAGCGGGGGGCCTGCTTCTCCTCTGCCTTTGTCCCTCCGCGCCCCGCCCCCGCTTATGTTCTTTCTCTCACTCAAATAAATAAATAAAATCTTGAAAAAAGAAATATAAAACAACTCTACATCACGAGAAACATCCTTTTACTACGTAGAAAACAGAATTCTCCATTCGTAGGGGAAAAAAAAGGAGTTAAAATCTTTTCTGTTTTCAACTCCCAACTAGTAAAGTTTTTGAGAAATCCTAAGAGATGGAAGGGAACCAAGTCGAAAGTCATTCCCTTTCTTTTTGATTTATTTCAATCTCTTTTCACAGAGACAGCCATTGAGACAAGTATTTTTTATGTCAACTCACTGAGGACTTGACTGCAGCCATCGGAAAGACGCAATAATTGATTTCAATAATTAATTCCTGCTTGCCGAAGTAATGTTGCTTATGCACTCCTCCTCAGGCCCCAGTTAAAAGGAACTCAGAGGCAGGAGTGCATAAACAGCTACATTACTTTGGGGAGTGAAAGTCCCCTAACATACTGTAGATTTGGGAAGAGCTTTTAGGCCTGGGGCTATTTGAAGTTAATTCCTAGAGAGTTTGCTATTACCTCATGTTGTCCATGATTTTCTTAAAACCAATTCAGAGGAGTAGAAAGCCAAGTGGAGAGCTCAGTGCCTTTGCAACAATTGATCTCAGCTCATCAGAAAATTCACCTTCACACTATATCGAAAGTTCTCTCAAAAACAAAAGAGGGAGAGAAAGAGCTCTGGAAGGTAGGGCATCAGGAAGAAGGAGAGCTGAAAGTTGAAAAAGAATCAGAGATGAATACCAAAAACAATTTCTTGCATTGAAACATATAATGAAACACATAAACAAAGTGGAAAATGCTATTTGGGAAACCAAATGACCCCTGGTCCCCTTTCATTTAAATGATTTCTAAAACCCAGAACCACTTCTAACTCTAGTCAAAAGTGTTAAAATGAAGCTATTTTATAGTTCTTTCAAAAGAGTTAAATACACTGTGCTATCTTGCATGCCTAACGTAAACAGAAACTAAACTGACTCCATATGACAGTATTTTATTGCTTCCTCTAAGATATTTCCATACATTTTTAAAATAATATTTTGTATGGCTTAATACGACGATATAAAAATAAAACTCAACTCAGAGGCAATACTTTAGAATATTTATCCTTAACAGAAAGGCTGTTAAATACTCAGATCTTTGCAAACTTATCACTTAAAAATTACTTTAAGCAGCTCCCCCACCCCAGATTATATACCCAGCTCCCCTTGACCCAAAATGTGTCACAACACAGGCTTTTCACTAATCGGGGAATTTACAATCCCAAACTGATTGTGATGTCTATGCTTTATTGTTAATGAAGGCCTATAAAGGACTGGGAAGCATAAATGGAAAGCAGGCCCTTATTAGGCATGGACCATACATAGCCATGCCCAGGTACAAGAACCGACCTCTTGTTACTACTTGGTCCCAGGGCGATAAGGTTCCTGATGTAAAGAACAGATTAAAAGTAAAACGAGACCAGATGTTTTTCCTATTAGATGGATTAAGTCAGACCAAACCTAAATTAGGAAACACGCAGGGCTGATTACTACCATGCTGTGATGGGTGGCTGTGCTGGGAGCTGTGGCCAGTGGCTGCAGAGCTAGCTCTCCATTTATTAATGGGGCTCCGGGAGTGGGAAGCCCTCACCCCTGACTGCTCTAAAAATGCTGAACGAGGGCTCCAGCCTGGTGATGAAAGCTGCTGTCTGAAGGTGGACCCTTGGTAAAAACAACATTAAAATCGACTTCAAATACAGCTGATGGTACAAAGGGGAGAGGGAAAGGCTCAGCTTTACTATCTTCTTGAATAAAAAATATTTTAGTAATAAAAGTACCAAATTAGCCCAGCTCCAGGCATTTTTTTCCCTGAAAACACAATCTTGTTATGAGTAGGAAAATCAACTTTACTGAGTCTCACGTGGACCAAAATCAGACAGTTCAACCCCAAAGTGTTTCTTTGCATGCTGGAGCTCAGAGAGTGTCTAATGGAATAGGGCTATTGTAAGAGTTTGCCAGATTAATCTCCCCGGATAGGAGTGAGGCCAGGTTTAAACAAAATAAAAAGTCAGGATGTTCAGAAACTCTGCTGAAACTGCTAGTCCTTTGACCAAATGGAGCTCCTTGCCAAAAACTCAATGCAAGAAAGAATTATTTGAAGAATAGCCTGTTATCTTGAAAGCTTATTTAAAACTATAAATTTGAAGGAAAACTTAAAAATGTGCTTTTCAGACAGTGGATTCATTATACCAAATAATCCTTTGGACAGGTGCACCCTTGGGAGAGTCTCAAAAAGTAAATTTCTTTTAATTCTACTAAGTTGTTCATATCCTAGGTACTTTTCAGTATCTTTCAATAAGATTTGTTGTTACCATTGTGTGTGTTTGTTTTTGCTTTCATTCTGCATCCTCAGTCAATTCACATCATTTATATGCCCACCCATCTCCCTTAGGTCTACATTACTCCAGTTCTCATAAGAAAAAGTTTGCTGAAGAACAGAAAGCTGGCAAGAAAGCAAGTCTTAAGTCTCCTCCCAAGACCACTTCCTCAGTAATGGGGACTCCTGTGAAGATTATTCCGTACTTTTGCAGAAAGTATGATGATGAAATTTTCTCAATGTAAATTGCATTTAGCCCTCAAAAGTCCATATGTGTGTATGAGGTTAAGTAAGTGTCACTTTTCGCCAGCGAGGAGTGAGTTATGGTGACTTCCGTGAGTATTGGCTTACCCTAGAGACATAACCCAGTATCCCTGGGCAATCAAGGAGGTCCACATGGGGTGTTTGGTAGGAGAAAAGGGAACAACACACAAACCCCAATATAAGACCAATAGCTGGCAGAGGATAGGTACATAGCTAGAAACTGGGATGCCTAAGCTGGGCCAGAAAACAGGAAGGTAAGAGAACGCAGTCATGGCTTCTAGGGAGTCAAGAAACCAAGCCAAAGGAAAAATAAAGGGACACTAAAAGGAAGAAAAAAATCTCTCTCTCTCTCTCTCTCTCTCTCTCTCTCACACACACACACACACACACACACCACACACACACACACACACCCCCCACAAGCTGAGAAGGTGAGTAATTCCAGTTTTGCTTTTTTTTTTTTTTTGCTACAAAAGGCAGATTCAGATGGCAGTCTCTATAGGTGAAGTAAAAATGACACAACAAATACTGTCCTGAAAACTTTTAAGCAGGCAATTGGGAAACCTGCTGTTTTGTATGCATAAGCTGTTAGCCAGCAGATGGAAAAATATTACTTTTGTAGGAACAAAGGGTCACCCACCTAATTTATGGCACCTACTGTCTCAAAATATTGCTCCTCTATTTTTCTTGCAACTGAGGGGACACATCAGAAATTACAGTATAGCAACAAGAGTATTGTTGTACTTGAACATGTTAGTTTGGGACTCATCTCTGTTGCACCAACGATCAGGCACATCATTTTGAAGTGTTTGTCCTTATATATTATTTCGCTTGCAGAACACCAGAAATGTGATGTATTCTAACATGATAGACTGCATCCCAAAGTAGACGTGGTTAATGCATGGTTTGAGTGTGACAGTAATGTAATAAAAATGCCTACATTATCATAATATGCTGATGGTGATGTCCATTCAACAAAACTAAATTTATCTTTCTGGCCGGGCTCTTAACATTTTGTATGATTCCAGTTCTTTGGGAAAGGATGTCTAATTCTCCCAAAAAGAAGAAATTTGGCACTAGACAGTCCAAGTTAGAGTAAACATATACCTTGTAATCTTATTTGGACTTAATATTTTCTTAAGTCTAGAATTCCAGCAGCATTTTTTAGCTTTCAGAGTTAAGGGCAAATTATGTCTACTGTCAAAACACTTAATCCAGCTTTCTTCTATGGTATAAACAAATATTCTTGTCGAGTGTGAGGTGGGGAGTCATTGAGTTGGGGAGAGATGGTCTGTGTATTTATGTGTTTGTAAAAATCTCTATGAGACTGTCATCAACTCAAAAGGCTATAGTTTCATTGAGGACGAGTTACCCCATCCCTAGAGAGAAATGGCTCTTTGATTAGTTACAATGAATGTTTCTACAAGTAGATACCTTAAACATCACATAACTGAGAAGAAGACTATTTGCAAAACTAGTTCTTCCATAAGCTGCATTCTTGGTGATAAATGCTAGTTAGTTCATGGCTTGATAAAATGTAGCTCTAGAAAACATAAACATGTTTGTAATTTCTTGAGATAGTAATGAAGAAGTCTAGATTTTAAAGATTATCATGAAAAGTCAGTGATTAATTAATCTTCCACCGATGGCAGATTGTTTCCATTAACATTTAATGTAGTCCTATATTTACCTTGTGAAACAAATAATTCTAATAGATGAAACACATTTGGTGTTCATCTTTGTGAAAATTCCAAATTAGTAACAAGTTTTACAGAAGGTATAGCTTTTGTATTCTTTTTGCAACTGTTGCTACAGTAATCACATGGCAGACTGGGATCTTAGGAACCACCCAAATATCCCCTTGCCTCTAGACATGACTATTACTTAAACCAGAAAGATGACTGTTCATGCTGTTCTTTAAAACCTTAGAGGAAGCATATAGTCGTTAGATTATCATGGTAACTATGCAATATCTGTGAGTAATATATACATCTGCCTTTTTATGGCTACTGCATTAAGAGTATTTCTGTTCATTCCATTTTAAATTCTATTCGAAATGGAAGTGTGAATTCACTGTTAAATAGATACATAACCTACGTAACTCAAAGGAGAATAGAAATGTCAAAGAATGAAAATTGTTCTACATGAAAATCTGGTATATATTACTTTGGCAGTATTAAATTGGCAAATTAATAAAAACGTTCAGGTGTAATTCTCTTTACGCAATGAAGTACTTCTGAAAACATCTGCAGAATGAATCATATTGAAAGCTTTCTATTTTAAAGGAATTATGTGGTAAATACTTTATAGAGTAAATAACTCTTTTTCATGCATTCTTGTGTGCATACATATATATATATATATCCTAAATCGACCCTCATCTTATATCGTTTATTTTAATATTTTAATATTCAAATTAACAGTCACGCCAAATTGTATTCAAATCTCTTCTACTGGGCCAATAGAAAGGCAAAATTTCAGCTTGATATATTTTATTATAGGGGTCATTATCTCAGTCAATTTATCCATTCAGTCTGCTATAACAAAAATACCATAGGCTTGGATGGCTCACACAACAAACATTTATTTCTCACAGTTTCTGGAGGATGGGAAGTCTACAATCAAGGCACCAGCAGATGCTGTGTCTGGTAATGAGCCTGCCCTCCTGCTTGATGGACCATTGCCATCTTGCTATGTCCTCACATGGAAGCTGGCTAGCTCTCTTGTGTGTTTCTTTACAGAAGGGCACGAATCCCATTGTGTGGGCCCCCTCTCATGACCTAATTACAGTCCATCTCCATACACCATCACACATGAGATGAGGGTTTCAACATATGAATTGTGGGGGACATAAACATTTGGTCCATGACAGTTGTTCTGAAGTTATTTATTTTTCACAGGTATAACATCATCTGACACAAATTCAAAAAGTATAATGGGACTACGGTGTAAAGTAAGTCACCCTTTGTTATGTGCTGAATTACGGGCCCCTCCATAAAATTCATATGTTGAAGTTCTGACCTGCCGTACCTCTGAGTGGAGGGCAGGGTCTTGAAAGAGGTGGTAAGTTAAAACGAGACCATTCAGATAGGCCTGAATCCAATCTGACTGCTGGCCTTCTAAGAAGAGGAAATTTGGACACATATGAGACATCAGGAACGTATGCTCAGAAAGGAAAGACCATGTGAGGATACAACAAGAAACTGCCATCTATAAGCCAAAGAGAGAGGTCTCAGAAGAAATCAAACCTGCCAACACTTTGATCTGGGACTTTAAGCCTCCAGAACTGTGAGAAAATAATGTGTATTATTTAAACCATCCAGTCTGTGGTACCTTGTTATGGCAGCCCTCACAAACTAATACACCCTTACCCCTCTTCTCCTCAGCCACATAATTACCCTCACGAAGGGCAACAATTTTAACAGACTCTTATCTAGTGCCCCAAAGAGATATTCACGTACTACATCAAGCATATATTTGATACGTGCATGCATGTATAATACCTTACACTCTATTCTGGATCTTCTTTTTTTCACGTAGTTCACTTCATATCAAAATGTGTTATTTTTTTGGCTGCATAATATTTCCACTGTATGTAATATATCATAATTTATTTGGCCACTTCTCTATTAATGGATATTCAGGTTGATTCCAATATCTCATTATTATAAATAAATCTTGTACATATATGTTCATTTTGTGTGAGTATATTGTGTAGAACAACTTTTAGACATGGAATTTCAGGGGCAAAAGATATGTGTATTTTAAATTTATAGACAAATTGTCAAATGGCCACTGTAGAAATATACAATTTTGACTCACACTAAAACAATGTATGAAAGTGTTGCATTTTCCACATTCACACCAGCATTAGGATGTATAAAATTTTATATGTGTTTTCCCATTAGAGTTTGATAGTATATCTATTACTATAAATGAAATTAAGCTTTTAAAATCTTTTTAGGAGCTGTCTGGACAGGGTGCCTGGGTGGCTCAATTGGTTAAGTGTCTGCCTTCAGCTGAGGTCATGAACTCAGGGTCCTGGGCTTGAGTCCCAAATCAGACTCCCTGCTCAACAGGAAGTTTGCTTCTCCCTCTCGCTCTGCCCCTGCTCATACTCTCTCTCAAATAAATATTTTTTTTTTTAAAAAGCTGTTTGGATTATCTTTTCAGTAAACTGTTTATATTCCTTTCCCATTGTTTCATCGTGTTGTTGGTAATTTTACTATTAATTTTATAAATTCTGTACATATTAAGAACATTAGCCTTGTTCTTTTTTAATTTAATTTTACTATGTCATGTTAATCACCATACATTACATCATTAGTTTTTGATGTAGTGTTCCATGATTCATTGTTTGCATATAACACCCAGTGTTCAATTCAATACATGCCCTCTTTAATACCCATCACCAGGCTAACCCATCCCCCACCCCCCTCCCCTCTAGAACCCTCAGTATGTTTCTCAGAGTCCATAGTCTCTCATGGTTCATCTCCCCCTCCGATTTCCCCCCCTTCATTTTTCCCTTCCTACTATCTTATTTTTTTAACATACAATGTATTATTTATTTTTGAGGTACAGTCTGTGATTCATCAGTCTTACACAATTCACAGCACTCACCATAGCACATACCCTGTCCAATGTCTATCACCAGCCACCCATGCTTCCCACCCCCACCACTCAGTTTGTTTCCTGAGATTAAGAATTCCTCATATCTCTGAGTCATATGATACATGTCAGTGTAGTATCTGTTCTTATCAGGTTAGCCTTGTTCTATAATACGTGTTTACAAATTATTTTTCCCAACTTGCTATTTGTCTTTTGAATGTGTTTATGATGCTTTTCCCATGAACATTTGATTGATTGATTGATTGATTTACTTATTTATTTAGAGATCTGATTTGATTTATTTATTTATTTCTCTCTCTCACTCACACAACACACACACATACACACGCACACACACAGAGTACAAGCAGGATGAGCGGCAGGCAGAGAGAGAAGGAAAAACAGGCTCCCCACTGAGCAGGGAGCCTGATGGGGGCTGGATCCCAGGACCCTGGGATCATTACCTGAGCCAAAGGCAGACGCCTAACCGACTGAGCCACCCAAGTGCTCCCCATGGACATTTTTTTTTATTTCATTAAAATTATTTAAAAAGAAAATAAGGGTGCACAGTGACTCATGAAATGAAGATCTATTCAAGTGAAATAATATAATTACTAATAAAAGATTTCAACATTATTTGAATGCCTAAGATAGGGGAGCTAAAAAAGCAATAGTGCATCTAATTTACTATCTTGATATTTTTTTAATCTTTTTTGTTTTTATGTTATGTGAGTCACCATACAATACATCATTAGTTTCTGATGTGGTGATCCAATCCATTGTTTTCGTATAACACCAGTGCTCCATGCAGTACATGCCCTCCTTAATACCCATCACGGGCTAACCCATTGTCCCACCCCCCTCCCCTCTAAAACCCTGTTTGTTTCTCAGAGTCCATAGTCTCTCATGGTTCCTCTCTCCTCCAATCCCCCCCATTTTTCCCTTCCTTCTCCTCATGTCCTCCACGCTATTCCTTATGTTCCACAAATAAGTGAAGCCATATGATAATTGACTTTCTCTGCTTGACTTATTTCACTTAGCATAATTCTCCAGTCCATCCATGTTGATGTAAAAGTTGGGTATTCATCCTTTCTGATGGCTGAGTAATATTCCATTGTATATATGGACCACATCTTCTTTATCCATTCGTCTGTTGAAGGACATCTCGGCTCTTTCCACAGTTTGGCTATTGTGGACATTGCTGCTATGAACATTGGGGTGCATATGGACCTTTTTTTCACTACATCCGTGTCTTTGGGGTAAATACCCAGGAGTGCAATTGCTGGGTCATAGCGTAGCTCTATTTTTAAGTTTTTGAGGAACCTCCATAATATTTTCCAAAGTGGCTGTACCAACTTGGATTCCCAACAATAGTGTAAGAGGGTTCCCATTTCTCCACAACCTCTCCAACATTTGTTGTTTCTTTCCCTGTCCATTTTTGCCATTCTAACTGGTGTAAGGTGGTATCTCAATGTGGTTTTGATTTGAATTTCCCTGATAGGTAATGATGATGAACATTTTTTTCATGTGTCTGTTAGTCATCTGTATGTCTTCTTCAGAGAAGTGTCTGTTCATGTCTTCTGCCCAGTTTTTGACTTATTTGTTTTTTGGGTGTTGAGTTTGAGAAGTTCTTTATAGATCTTGGATACCAGCCCTTTATCTGTAGTGTCATTTGCAAATATCTTCTACTATTCTGTGGGTTGCCTCTTTGTTTTGTTGACTGTTTCCTTTGCTGTGCAGAAGCTTTTTATCTTGATGAAGTCCCAAAGTCCACTTCTGCTTTTGTTTCCCTTGCCTTTGGAGACATGTTTTGAAAGAAGTTGCTGTGGCCGATGTCAAAGAGGTTACTGCCTATGTTCTTCTCAAGGATTTTGATGGATTCCTGTCTCACATTGAGGTCTTTCATCCATTTTGAGTTTATCTTTGTGTATGGTGTTAGAGAATGGTCGAGTTTCATTCTTCTGCATGTGGCTGTCCAATTTTCCAGCACCATTTATTGAAGAGACTGTCTTTTTTCATTGCATATTTTTTCTGCTTTGTTGAAGATTATTTGACCATAGAGTTGAGGTCCATATCTGGCTCTCTATTCTGTTCCATTGGTTATATGTCTGTTTTTGTGCCAGTACCATGCTGTCTTGGTGATCACAGCTTTGTAATATAGCTTGAAATCCGGCAACATGATGCCCCCAGCTTTGGTTTTTTGGTTTTTTTTTTTTTCAACATTTCCTTGGCAATTCGGGGTCTTTTCTGATTCCATACAAATTTTAGGATTGTTTGTTCCAGCATTTGAAAAATGTCATTGGAATTTTGATCAGGATGGCATGAGGGTATAGATGGTTCTGGGTAGCATAGACATTTTAACAATGTTTATTCTTCTATCCATGAGCATGGAATGGTTTTCCAACTTTTTGTGTCTTCTTCAATTTCTTTCATGAGTGTTCTGTAGTTCCTAGAGTATAGATCATTTACCTCTTTGATTAGGTTTATTCTAGGTATCTCATGGTTTTTGGTGCTGTTGTAAATGGAATCATTTCTCTAATTTTCTTTCTACAGTTGCATTGTTAGTGTATAAGAAAGCAACTGATTTCTGTGCATTGACTTTGTATCTGCCACATTACTGAATGGCCATATGAGTTCTAGTAATTTGGGGGTGGAGTCTTTTGGGTTTTCCACATAAAGTATCATGTCGTCTGTGAAAGAGAGAGTTTGACTTTTCTTTGCCAATTCAAATAATTTTATTTCTTTTTGTTGTCTGACTGCTGTTGCTAGGACTTCTAGTACTATGTTAAACAATAGTGGTGAGAGTGGGCAACCTTGACATGTTCCTGATCTTAAGGAAAGGCTCTCAGCTTTTCCCATTGAGGATGATATTCACGTGGGTTTTTCATAGATGGATTTTTGAACTTGAGGAATGTTCCTTCTATCCCTATACTGAAGAGTTTTAATCAGGAAAGGATGCTGTATTTTGTCAAATGCTTTTTCTGCATCAATTGAGGGACCATATGGTTCTTCTTCTCCTCTTATTAATGTGTTCTATCACACTGATTGATTTGCGAATGTGGAACCACCTTGCATCCCAGGGATAAATCCCATCGGTCGTGGTGGATGATCCTTTTAATGTATTGTTGGATCCTATTAGCTAGGATTTTGTTGAGGATTTTGGAATCCATCTTCATCTGGAATATCAGTCTGAAATTCTCCTTTTTGATGGGGTCTTTGCCTGGTTTGGGGATTAAGGTATTGCTGGCCTCATAGAATGAGTGTGGAAGCTTACCTTCTGTTTCTATTTTTTGAAACAGCTTCAAGAAAATAGGTATTATTTCTTCTTTGAATGTTTGGTAGAATTCCCCAGGGCATCCATCAGGCCCTGGACTCTTGTTTTTTGGGAGGTTTTTGATCACTGCTTCAATCTCGTTACTGGTTATTGGCCTATTCAGGTTGTCAATTTCTTCCTGTTTCAGTCTTGGCAGCTCTAGGTTTCCAGGAAGGCATCCATTTCATCCAGATTGCTCAGTTTATTGGCATATAGTTGTGGATAATAATTTCTAATAATTGTTTCTATTTCCTTGGTGTTAGTCATGATCTCTCCCTTTCATTCATAATTTTATTAATTTGGGTCCTTTCTCTTTTCTTTTGGATAAGGCTGGCCAGTGGCTTATCAATCTTATTAATTCTTTCAAAGAACCAGCTTCCAGTTTCATTGATCTGATCTACTGTGTTTCTGGTTTCTAATTCGTTAATCTCTGCTCTAATCTTATTATTTCTCTTCTAATGCGTGACTTAGGCATCATTTGTTGCTTTTTCTCTAGTTTTTAAGGTGTGGAGTTAGTTGGTGAATTCGGGATTGTTCTATTTTTTTGAGTGAGGCTTGGATGGCTATGTATTTCCCCCTTAGGACGGCCTTTGCAGTATCCATAGGTTTTGGACTGATGTGTTTTCGTTTCATTGGTTTCCATGAATTGTTTAAGTTCTTCTTTGATTTCCTGGTTGACCCAAACATTCTTGAGC
The DNA here is from genome assembly GCF_009762305.2 of Zalophus californianus. Classification (NCBI taxonomy): domain Eukaryota; kingdom Metazoa; phylum Chordata; class Mammalia; order Carnivora; family Otariidae; genus Zalophus; species Zalophus californianus. The sequence goes on along the minus strand of NC_045600.1, from coordinate 78,247,987 downwards.
AGAGTGGTCTTTAGCTTCCAAGTGTTTGAATTTCTGCCAAAGTTTTTCTTGTGATTGAGTTCCAGTTTTAAAGCATTGTGGTCTGAGAATATGCAGGAAATAATCTCAATCTTTCGGTTTGGTTGAGACCTGATTTGTGACCAGTATGTGGTCTATTCTGGAGAAAGTTCCATGTGCGCTCAAGAAGAATGAGTATTCTGTTGTTTTAGGGTGGAATGTTTGTATATATCTATGAGGTCCACTGGTCCAGTGTGTCATTCAAAGCTCTGTTTCTTTGTTGATTTTCTGCTTGGATGATCTGTCTATTGCTGAGAGTGGAGTATTGGGTCTCCTACAATTAACGTATTGTTATCAATATGACTCTTATTTTGGTTAACGGTTGGCTTTTGTAGATGGTGCTCCCATGTTGGGGCATAGATATTTACAATTGTTAGATCCTCTTGTTGGATAGACCCTTTAAGAATGATATAGTGTCCTTCTGTGTCTCTAACTACAGTCTTTAGTTTAAAATCTAATTTGTGTGATATAAGAATTGCTACCCCAGCTTTCTTTTGAGGTCCGCTGGCATGGAAGATGGATCTCCATCCCTTCACTTTCAGTCTGGATGTATCTTTAGGTTCCAAATGAGTCTCTTGTAGACAGCATATGGATGGGTCCTGTCTTTTTATCCAATCTGCAACACTATGCCATTTTATGGGAGCATTTAGGCCTTTCATGTTGAGAGTGATTATTGAAAGATATTAATTAATTGTCATGTTGCCTGTGAAGACCTTGTTTTTATAGATTGTTCCTGTAAATTTTCTGTTGTATATCACTCTTTGGGTCTTTCTCCTTTTATAGAACCCCCCCCTTAATATTTCTTGCAGGGCTGGCTTAGTGGTCACATATTCTGTCAGTTTCTGCCAGTCGTGGAAAGCTCTGCATCTCTCCATTCTTTCTAAATGAAAGCCTTGCCAGATAAAGTATTCTTGGCGGTGTGTTCTTCTCATTTAGTACCTGAATATGTCTTCAGGCCTTTTTGGCTTGCCAGGTGTCTGTGGATAGGTCTGACGTTATTCTGATGTTCCTCCCTCTGTAGTAAGGAATCTCTTCCCCTAACTGCCCTTAAGATGGTTTCCTTGGTTTAAGATTTGCTTGTTTTACTATTACATGCCAGCGTGTTGGCCTGTTTTCCTTGATCTTGGGAGGGGCTCTCTGCCTCTAGGACATGAATATTCGTTTCATTCCCCAGATTAGGGAAGTTCTCAGCTACAATTTGCTCAAATATACTTCTAGTCTCTCTCTCTCTCTCCACCCACGGGATTCCAATATTCTGAATTTGGAATGCTTCATGGTGTCACTTATTTCTCTGATTCTATTTTCATGGATTCTAGTTGTTTTTCCTTGGCCTCTTTTTTTTTATCTATTAAATTGTCTTCCAGGTCACTAATTCGTTCTTCTGTCTCACTTACCCTAGCTGCTAGATTATCAGATTAGATTGGATTCATTGATAGAGTTTTTAAATTCTGCCAATTCAGCTTTCATTTCTGCCCTTAGAGACTCTATGTTGCATTAATTGATTTCTCCATTCTAGCTATTGTCTTCACAATTGGTAGCCTGAATTCCATCTCTGACATCTTGGTTCTATCTGCATCCTTTTGTAATTCTGTGGCATACGTCATAATCTCTGAGTCTTTCCTGTTTTGGGGGTTCCTCTCCTAGTCATGTCTCTTGATGGGTGTTGAGGGAATGTTATAGAGTCAAATTATTGACCACAACCCAAGCAAGATGCACCTGTTTTCTAGGGACCTTGGGGTTGCTGGCCTCTTGTTTTCCAGCCTGTCTTCTGGGGAGGGTCCTGCTGCACTGTTACTCAGGTAACCCTGTTTGGGCCGAGTTGCCCTGCCCCCTGTGGTGAGGGATGGGCTCAGTAGGAATGGTTTTTTGGGGGTTTTGTTCTCTGGCGGTCTTTCCCTGGTGGCTTTCTGCGTGTCTTCCGAGAGTCAGAGCGGAAGAGACATTTCTAACCCTCTGCCTCAGAGCAGAGAGATCACAGTTTGTTCTTCAGTGAGCTCTGCAGGCCACAGTCTCTCGTTTCTGTCTGTGCTGCTATAAATACAGTGTCTTGGGTTGTGCGCCCCTCTGCAGCACTCCCAGTCCTGCCTCCAGGTCAGGGCATGTCTCTACTCTTTGTGCTTCTAAAACCGCCAGCCGCCCCCAGTTCGCACGCACAGCCCCGGCACTCCGAGTTTTTCCCCGGGGGGCCTGCTCTAAAGTCCTTTCTCGCTGCTACTTGTCTGCGAGTCTGTGCTCTGTCCCACCACAGGAGGCTATCACTCACCAGCGGTGTAGGATCCCCATGGCCAGGGTCCTCCCACTGCCATTTATCCTCTGATATCTGCCGCGGGGTCACAGATCCTGGCTCCGTACCTCAAAACCAACCACCTGCGATATTCTGTTTATAGAAATCCAGATCTTACATTCAGGCTGATTTCATGGATGCTCAGAGTGGTCTGGTAGATATCCAGCTATTCCAGAGACCAGTTGGAATAGGGTCCCCTATTCCTCTGCCATCTTTTCCAAACCTCCCCATGGACATTTAAATGCAAATTTATCAACCTATTTAGATCTCTAAATTTGGTGTCACATTTAAAATGGCTTTCCTCCCTGAGATTTTTTAATCCATTTTCTCGGACTAACATAATGATTTCAACTTTTCATTTAAATCTTTGATCTATATGAAATCTATTTTGTTGAAAGAAAAAGATAAGGAGTGAACAATTTTTTTAAAATGTTTATCTCATTGTCCCAACACACTCTCATTGATAAGCAACCTTTTCCCCATTGATGTGCAATGTCACACTTAATGATATATCTGCTATTTGAGCCATTTCTGATATTTGTTCTGTTCCATTGACCTATGTGCATACCCACTTGAATGCCTAATAGTTTTAGTCATTGTAGTATTATAATATGTTCTGACATCTATAGGGTATAAATACTCTTGACTTTTCTATTTATGAATTAATCTATTTGTGCATATTTATTCCTCCAAATATCTTTTAAATCAGTTTGTTTAGTTGCCAAGAAATTTTTTGGGCGCCATGAAATGTGTAAATTATTTTAGAAGTTGATACCTATAACATCTTGTGTGTCTGTGTAATTCTGAAAAATTACTTCCCAGTTACAGCATTCTCATGTTTATATTAGTGGCATGTTGTTTCCTTTATGTAGATCTTGCAGGTTTATTGTTTTGTTTAATGCTGGGTATCTTACCATTTTTCTTCTCTTTTTAATGAATGAATATTGGTACATTCAGGAAAAAAAATACTGAAATCTAAGTATAAATACAGAAATACACATCAAGACAGAAAATAAATTACCTATAAAAATTAACCAAACAGTCATCAGACTTTTCATTTATAACATTTGAGGATACAAAATGGTGGAATACCAACTAGAGCTTACTGATGGAGAGAAATGAGTCACATATCGCCATGGAAGATAATTTTAGACATACAATATATCAGAGTGTAATTACTCAATGCATATCAATAAACATACATACATACATAAACACATACTATAACCAAATACAAATGAGCCAAAAATCAGACTTCATAAGAGGAGAAGGAACTAGGTTGAACAATTATTTGAAAAGATGGATAGACAAACAGAGATAGATTAATAGAGAGACAGATGAATGGATAGATATAGATGTGTAGGATAACAGGAATATGTTACATGAGTTTTTAAATGTCTTCTGAAACTAAGGAAACATATAGTAAAAACAAATTCTAATTACAGTCCAGAATAAAAAATACTAACCATCTAATTGAAACTAAGAAATCTGGGTAGTGATAAAGAGAGGAAGAAATAATGTTCTGAAACTTGAGTGGGGTGGGGCAAGGGAAGAATGGGAGAAGTAAAATTATCCCAAACAGTTATGTTATGGAGGAGTAAGAAATCAAGGAAATAAAGTATCCTGCTTAATGTCATGATATCTTGTTTCTAAATAATAGCAGAAAAAATATGTCTGAATATGAGAGATGGGAAGAAGATGTAACCATGAGTTAAATGGAAAATCAGAGAAGAATTTTCAAATTAACCATGGGGGTGAAAATAGTAGAGTAAATAGCAACTTAATCAAACCAACAAAAACAAGGAGAAGGAAAGAGAAAGGAAAACAGATTAAATAAATAAATTTATAAAGATGAGAGGCATAAAATCAATGAATGGGTCTTTACACTAAATAAACTAATTTCCATTAAAGATAAAAACTGTCAAATAGGTATACAAAGAAATCCAGTTCTATGTAGTTTATGTCATATACTTAAACTGAAAAGAAAAAAACTGAAAAGAGATATAAAGCAAATGCAAACCAAAAATAAATAAATAAATAAGTAAATAAATAGTAATGACAATATTATTATGAGAGATGTTGGAATTTAATAACTTTAATAGTTGTAACATGTCTAAGTTCGTTCATATTAATATGGAAATGGACTAAATAAAGCTAAGCAGTTTTTTAGCTGTAGGATGTCTCTCTTAGAACCTAGAATATGCTAAAGCGCCTGATGACATTCAAGGGGTGGGGGTTATAATAAAATTCAGCATTTCAAAAACTTATTTGGTTACTTTTGTGGGGGCAAAGATAAGTGATCTGCAGATTTGCTGGGGCACAGGGCAGGGGTGGGGTCATGGGAAAGATTGCACACGCAGTCTCCTAAGTATAAAACTGCAATATCAGTGGTGGCAGGTTGTTTTCTTTGATCTCATGGATGTTGGTAAAGGATTGAGATCATTTTTGATTTTAAATTTTGTTGTCCCCTCAGATTGGTGAAAATAACTAAGAAAAATATGGAAAGTGTTTAATAAGTACTCCACATTTGATTTTTTTTTTTTTTTTTTTTGCCATTGAAAACTTAAGTCATGGGATGGTGCTGAAGGGAAATACGGGAATGGATGACAGAAAAACACAATTTAAAAATCATATGGACATGTCCATTCATAGAAGGGAAGCAATTAGTTAATGTCTTAGTGCCAAAGACAGAGAAATCCAAGTCCCCATAATACATACCACCAACTAAAAATTGAACTATTTTAGTTTGTCTTTTTCCCAGTGCTTAGAATGGTGAAGAATAATCTCAGAGTGGCATTTCTAAGAATTTTGGCTTGGAGGAAACAAGAGTATGACCAACCAGGCATCAGGGACCTTAAGGATATGTATTAGGGTAGGCTAAAATAGAAGGGAAAAAAATAAATAAATAAAAAGTAAATAGCTCATATTAAAATAAGTGTTTATTTTTAATCACAGGGATTTAAGGCACATGGCTTCCTGCCATGTGATGATTCAGAGCCAAGGCTCCCTCTACTTTGTGGTTCCACAAAGTCCTCTTGGTCATTTGCATCTAAAAGCAGAAAAGGGAGGAGAGCATGGAGGATGTATATTTGCTTTTTAAAAGCATTGGCTCATACATGTCATAGATTACTTTTCACTTTTTACTCACTAGAATCCAATCAAATGGCTTCATCTAACTGCAAAGAGGGATGGAAAATGTACCACACTGGATGACTGGAAAAAAGAAAAAGCATAGATTTGGCAAGCAGCTAGCAGTCTCTGCCACAGAAGACAACGAATGTTCTATCAAGGAAGACGTTGAAGTTCAACGTGGTAATCTGCAAAATTTAAGGCAAATAAACACAAAAGAGTCCCTGGAGGATGGTCAACTGGGAATGCAATAGAAGTAACAAGTATACTTTCCATGACCAAATAAATTAATAAGAGGAATCCTACCATAAACAATAAGTAGAGCATCCAGATTCAGCATCACATTTCAGGACAGTCACCACCAGCACATTTAAAGGCTACCAGTGAGCCCCAGAAGTGACATAAGTACTAAAAGAGCTATTTCTATGATGCATTGAGGTCCAAATTCTGTAATATAGCCCAAGGCCCTGGTGACTGTCTACACAATTAGTTAAGACAGAAGAAAGAGAGAAAGAATGAAGAAAGGAAAGAAAGAAAGAAAGAAAGAAAGAAAGAAAGAAAGAAAGAAAGAAAGAAAGAAAGAAAGAAAAAAAAAAGAAAAAGAAAGAAAAGAGAAAAGAAAAGAAAGAAAGAAAGAAAGAAAGAAAAAGAAGAAGAAAAAGAAGAAAGAATAAAGAGAAAGAAGAAAAAGAAAAGAAAGAAAGAAGAAGGAAAAAGAAAAGAAAAAAAAGAAGAAAAGAAAGAAAAAGAAAAGAAAAGAAAGAAGAAAGAAGAGAAAAGAAAGAAAGAAAGAAGAAAAGAAAGGAAGAGAAAGGAGAAGAAAGAAAGAAGAAGAAAGAAAGAAAGAAGAAAGTAAGAAAGAAAGAAAGAAAGAGAAAAGAAAGAAAAAGAGAAAGAAAGAAAGAAAAGAAAAGAAAGAAGAAAAAAGAAAGAAAGAAAGAAAGAAAGAAAGAAAGAAGAAGAAGGAAGGAAGGAAGGAAGGAAGGAAGGAAGGAAGGAAGGAAGGAAGGAAGAAAAAAGAAAGAAAGAAAGAAAGAAAGAAAGGAAAGAAAAAGAAAGAAAGAAAAGGAAAGAAAAAGAAAAGAAAGGAAAGAAAAAGAAGAAAGGAAAAAGAAAGAAGAAAGGAAAGAGAAAGAAAAGAAAGAAAAAGAAAAGAAAGAAAGAAAGAAAGAAAAAGAAGAAAGGAAGAAGAAAAGAAAAAGGAAAAGAAAGAAAGAGAAAGAAAGAAGAGAAAGAAAGAAAAGAAAGAGATGAGAAAAAGAAAGAAAGAAAAAGGGAGGAGGGAGGGGTAGGAGGAAGGAGGGGGGGTGAGGAGGAAGAGAGAGGAAGAGAGAAAGAGAGGAGAAGAAGAGAGAAGGAAGGAAGGAAAAAAGGGAAGGAAGAGAGGGAAGGAGGGAGGGAGAGGAAGGAAAGGAAAGGAATATATAAGGAAAGATGTTTAATGCTTTTAGCCTTGTGTCTACATTTCTAATAAATACATCAACATTAGATATCAAATTTCCTTAGCAAAATATAATGCAGAAGAGATTAAGGCCAAGATACCACATGGTCTCTTGTCCCCTTCACCATCCCACAGAAGGCCACTTTGTCTTGGAATCTATAGTAGCCTCACCTGATTCTGCTCAAACCCTCATGACATTATTTCTATATTTTTTATTCTCAGCCTTGTGTATAATAAAATGAAGAAGAAATTGAAAGAGAAGGAGAGAGAGTTTTATTTCACTCTCTTTAAAACATGGAAGTAAAGTCAAAAGAAGCAGGCAGTTAAAAAGAGCACACACAGCACCAAACTCATCGACTAGGGGCAAAAGACTCTATTCATGTATTATATCTTTGTCCTATACTCAGTTTTAACTACATGCACAATATTTGACTAATCAAATCAGTCAAAGAAATAGTCTAATTCATCAAATAAACAGCTTGATTATTTTGATCATTCAAAATCACGTGAATAGAGCTTAAAAACAATAAGTCTTCAATTTCAAACAGGAATGTGGAAAGCTAAAAAGAGTTGTTTTCACCTTGACATTAAGAGAAAGATGAACAGGGCACCTGGGTGGCTCAGTCGGTTAAGTATCTGCCCTCAGCTCAGGTCATGATCCAGGGTCCTGGGATAGAGCCCTGCATTGGGCTCCCTGCTCAGTGGGAGCCTGCTTCTTCTTCTCCCTCTATGTTCTCTCTCTCTATCTCAAGTAAATAAATTTTAAAAAAGAAAAGAACAGAAAAGAAAAAGAGGAATAAACTGCATGAATGAGTTTTCTTGAACCCATCAGAGCACTGAGTTTGCAGGACAAACAACTAACATCAAACCTAGAGGAAGACAAGTACTTGCAGGAAAAAATAGGAACAGAGCATTTGATTACCTGGGAAAGACACCCAAACACCAAATAAAACCATTAAGAAGATTAAGCTAGAAAATGTCTAATGAGGGGCACCTGGCTGGCTCAGTCGGTGGAGCATGCAACTCTTGAGCTCGGGGTTGTGAGTTTGAGCCCCACATTGGGTATAGAGATTACTTAAAAATAAAATCTTAAAAAAAGAAGAAAATGTCTAACAAATGCTAAAACTTAGTATGGGCTAATGTGAAAGTACAAAACCCTGGGGGACTATAGATATAGGGGGGTTTGCACCTTCTCACAGGTTTTCACTCCAGGAAGCTCAAAAAGAAAGTAAAAAAATCCTAAGTAATTGTGTCTCATGGAGTTGGCTGGGGGAAAGAACGGAAGCCACTGTGAAACTCTTCCCAAAGGCATCGCCCTTAAGAAAAAAAAAAAAAAAAGCTTCAGTATGCATTGGGAAGACATCAGAACTGTAATCTGAAGACACTGGTAGAAACCCCACTGCAACTGAGGTTAGACAAAGAGCAGAGATAAGCTCTCTTCCTGGGGAATATGTATGAATATTTGCTAGGCCCACACAGCATTACATTTGGGCCTCTCTAATATTGAGGTTTAATCAGAACATAAGAATGTCTCCTTTCTCCACAACTACCATCATGCTGAATGTGCAGGAAAAATAACTGGAATATAGGTGGGAGCAGCTGGAGACAGTATCCTCTGACGTGGCACAAAGGAGACCCAAAGCCAAAGCAGAAACAAGTACAGAATCACATAGAAAAATTGGTGCAGTGAGGGTAAACATAGCAATAACAAACTCCAAACCTACTCCAAACCCTAACTGGTTTAACACAAACACCTACACTTTAGCCTAGCAAAAGGAAAGCCACGCTCACTTCTAAGCATAAAAATATGAACATCAGTATCAATGGTCCTATACAATTGTTTACCTTTCAACAAGAAATCATGAAGCATTAAAAAAAAAAAAGGCTAGGAAAAACAAAGAGACAATAAAATCATAAGAACCAGATTCAGATATGATCAGATGTTGGACAAGGAATATAAAATATCTATGAGTAATATGTTAATATCCCTAAAGGAAAAGATAAACAATGTGCATTTGGATACGTAATCTCAACAAAGAGGTGGAAACTATAAGAAATAATCAGTAAAATGCTATTAATCAAATACACAGTAATAGAAATAAAGAATTTCTTTGATGGCCTCAAAACTAAACTTGATATAGCCAAGGAAAAAAAAAATCAGTGAATTTAAAGATATGTCAGTAGAAATTACCCAAATAGAAATACAAATTAAAAACAAAGGTGGAGGAAAAAATACAGAGCTAAGAATCCAAGATCTATGGGAAATTTCAAACAGTGTAACATATGTGTAATTAAGATCCCAGAGGGAAGAAGCAAGACAGTAAATGGGATGAAGGAAAAATATGAAGATATAATACCCAAATTTTCCAAAATTTAATGATATCAAACCACAGATCTAAGAAGCTCAGAGAAGACCAAAGATAATAAAAAATTTTAAATAAAAACACACGTCGACATATAGTATTCAAACTGCTGAAAACGAAAATTAAAAAAAAATCTTGAAGGCAGTGAGAGAGAGAAACATTATCTCTAAAGTAACTAGGATAATAATTAGAGCAAACTTCTCATTAGGAAAAAAAAAGACAAAAAGAAGACAATGGAGTTTTATATTTGAAGTGCTTAAGGTAAAAAGAACTCTCAACCTAGAATTCTATGCTCAGTGAAAATATCCTTCAACAGTTAATGGTAACTAAAAAATTTCTCAGAAAATAAAACAAAACATTGAGGGAATTT